>NC_054707.1:46705691-46725691 GCF_016097555.1 Gigantopelta aegis | reverse complement strand
CTGGTATCACTACTTTATGAGGTCCTGATATCACTATTTTATGAGGTCCTGATACCACTATTTTAGGAGGTCCTGATAACACAACTTTAAGAGGTCCTGATATCACTATTTTAGGAGGTCCTGATATCACTATTTTAGGAACTCCTGATATTACTACTTTAAGAGGTCCTGATATCACTATTTTAGGAGGTCCTGATACCACTATTTTAGGAGGTCCTGATACCACTACTTTAGGAGGTCCTGATATCACTATTTTACAATTATGTTATAGGCAAATGTGTTTTACTAACAATGTCAATGATAGGGCTATGAAAACATAATAACAGTATATTATAACCGTAATCATGAACATTAATACATGAAAAGCATAAGAGGTTTGTGAAATATGAGGTTATTATATTGTTTTATAACCAAAGCGAAATAAAAAAGAAGAAAGAAATGGCTTCTATTTCAGTGCCATGAGAAATGTCTGAACTGCCCATTTCCACTGGTATTTAACAGAAAGACTACCTCGTGCACGGAGCGTTACGAACACATACACGCTATTAAAGTGATGTTACTGGCGATGATCGCTTTGAGGCGTTGCGATAATTAAAAAGATCTGGGCTACAGAATGTTTATCAACCAACGACCGTAAACCATCGTCTGCTCAGCATCAAGTCTTCTGAATGCTGCGCAACAGCTTAGAGAGTCGGTGCAATTAATGGCGAAACCGTATCAAGCGAGACAGTTTGTCTTGTCCAAAACGTACATGACGGATTGTGTTGTGTTTCGTTCAGGCCTATGATAATACTGTGTATCAAAAATCGTGCCATCTGCTGTAGCTCAATGGTGGAATATTCGTTCGAGGTGCGATAAATCACCTCATGCTCATTTCATTTTCATTTCAAATTATTTTCGTGCTTATATCCTGTTAAGATTCAAGCTCGCTGTCCTGGGCACACACCTCAGCTATCTAGACTGTCTGTCCAGGACAGAGGGTTAATTATTAATTGTTAGTGGTCAGTAAGAGAGAAGAGGGTGTAGTGACCTTACATCTACCCTTTGAGTCGTTAAAAGTCACTCTGGGTGGGAGCGGGTACCGGGCTACGAACCCTGTACCTACCAGCCTTATGTCCGATGGCTTAACCACGACGCCACCGAGGCCGGTACCTTGGGCCCTATTGGATATAAAAATGAAAATAAGATTTGAAGTGAAATAAAAACAATAATGAGGGTAGTCATTTGATGGCAGTGTGTTTCTTCTCTTAGTTTATAGACCACGTGTTGCCGTTACAATAATTTAGGAGCCGAACAAACGTCGATTAAAGAGAACTGACGTGTAGTTTGTCAGTCATTCCCGTCGTTTTCAGTTTAAACATATAAACTCCAAACCTACATTAAAGGGACATTCTTGCGTTTACTGCATTGTAAGATGCTTCCGACTAATAAAATATTTCTACGATAAAACATACATGTTCAATATATTTTCTGGTTTAGAATATCAGTGTCTGTATATTCAATGTGTTTCTGGTCGTCTTAATATTTGTAAGAAGCCCAAACTGGATTTTGTCTTCAAATAATTTCGTACGTACGAAAAACATATATTTTAGGAAATAAATGAAATTTAATCTAGTACAAATATTAGAACAATCGGAAACACGTTTAATATACAGCCACTAATATTCTATGCAGAAAACTATATTTGATATGTAATTACAATCGTTAAAACATCTCTGTTAGTCGATAACATCTTTAAAATTGCAGCAAACTCAAGAATGTGCCTTTACACAAATTATCATATTTTTGACGTCCAACAGCCTGTGATTAATAAACTAGTGTGCTCTAGTTGTGGCACCCCAACCCCCCGCTTGAGCATATCTGAAACCTTTTCATCGTGAATTAATGTATTTCCATCATTCTACACAAGATGCTAGCTGTAATCCATGTAAAAATGCGTAGTAATTCGTCTATAACCCTATATAGCTGTTTGGCAGTAATGCTAATAGGTATAAATGTTGTTATCCAGATTCAGGCATTTTCTTTCAGTTCGGGCAAAAATCAGCCTCTTCCTCCCCACCCCCACCCCCTTACAAAAATGGGAGGCCGTATTTTAGCATTAATATATGTCGTATTTACATTTCATATTACGGAGTTCTGTTTGGATACAGAACAGACCCACAGCCTCGGTCAAGCGTCACGGTTCTGTTTCCAATCAACTAGCTACATGGGACTCTTTGGCAAATGATAAATCAATATTTTGGGATAAGCATTCATAACTGAGGTTATTTGGGGGCACAATCAATACATATCTCCGTCTCTATCAACATATTACATCTAGAGCGACTCAACGACTCAACTATTTGCCGGAGAGAAATAATAGCAGCAAAGAAAAGAATGTTTATTTAAATCGAAACCGAAGCCCGTTGTACACCATCGGCTATTTGGTGTCAAACATATGGTAATTTCAATACTCGGATTAAACTATGAGAACATAAAATGTTTCTCGTTTTTTGTTAACAGCAGCTGAGGGTCTGTTACATACATTCTCCCATAGTAAAGTACATTCCACCACATTTGACTAGCGAGTCGTGAATTGTACTTCTGAACAGGAAATAACCCATTGAAGACTCGAAGGGAATCACAAGAAAGATAATCTGAATGACTATTATATCGGAAGCAAGACGAGTGTAGGCGGAATGAAACGCTTCTTGTATTCGTTAATGTAAGCGATGCACTTGGAGGAATTTACAAATAGAAACGAAAAGTAATGGCTGCTGTGCGTAGTGAGATTGTTTTTTGTGAACAGAAAGAAAAAGTGATATTAATGACTGCTATTGAAAGGTTATATATATATATATATATATATATATATATATATATATATATATATATATATATATATATATATATATATATATATATATATATATATATATATTAGCTCTTACATGTTAGCTATTTTAGAATCAAAAATTAGATGAAGGAAGTAGTAAAAGTTGACGGATATTTGGCCGAATCATACTCGTGGGCAACTGACACATCATTGTATCCTACGTGTTTTAAAAGTTTAAAGTTTGTTATCTTTAACGACACCACTAGAGCACACTGGGTTATTAGTTATCGGCTATTGGATATCAAACATTTGTTAATTCTGAGTCTTAGAGAAGAAAGCCAGTTAAATTTTATTTTTCCATTAGTAGCAAGGGTTCTTTTATATACACCATCTCACAGACAGGATATCACATACCACGGCCTATGATATATCAGTCGTGGAACACTGGCTGGAACAAGAAATAGCCCAATGGCCTACTTGTATTACTAGTAATTTAAATGCTGCAGTTGTAGTGCCACTGCATCTTGGGATACGTTAATGAACGCAAAGTGTATACGTCTTACGAGCCGGTGAGTACCAAAATGGTCACGCGGATACTTTAACAAGCCGGCCACAGGAATGAAGGCATCCAAGGTCAGAACTGACAGCACGCTTATATCAGAGAAGCAGACGGACAGACCAAGCGAGGCTCTAACATTA
The DNA here is from genome assembly GCF_016097555.1 of Gigantopelta aegis. Classification (NCBI taxonomy): domain Eukaryota; kingdom Metazoa; phylum Mollusca; class Gastropoda; order Neomphalida; family Peltospiridae; genus Gigantopelta; species Gigantopelta aegis. The sequence goes on along the minus strand of NC_054707.1, from coordinate 46,722,177 downwards.
TTCCAGCTGCGCCATGTATTTGAAATTAATTTGTTTCCCCCGTGTATTTAAAGCGTCGGGTTCCGGGAATACCACCTGAACAATTTGCCGGCCGTCTCCAGGTTTCGGCTGGCTCTGGTGCAGCACTAGACCTCTCAACTCTGGATCAGGTGGCGCGTATCACGACCCAGCACGTCGTAAACAGCGGACCAGCAAAGCTGGGAGCACACACGGCTTGACTTGAAGGAACCCTTTCAAACCGGCGGATACAGGCGCAGTGGTTAAGCCATCGGATGTATATAATAAGGTTGATGGGCTCAGGGTTAGCATCCCACTCCGTGCCAGTCTATTTAACTAGTCTGTCTGTCTTTTTTTGTTTGACCCAATCGGTCTGTCTGTATGTCTGTCTGTCTGTCTGTGTGTTTCTCTCTCTCTCTCTTCTCTCTCTCTCTTTCACTCTCTCGCTCTCTCTCTCTCTCTCTCGCTCTCTCTCTCTCTCTCTCTCTCTCTCTCTCTCTCTCTCTCTCTCTCTCTATCTGTCTGCCTCTCTCTCTCTCTCTGCCTCTCTCTCTCTGCCTCTCTCTCTCTCTCTCTCTCTGTGTGTGCCTCTGTCTGTCTGCCCCCCCTCTCTCTCTCTCCCTCCCTCCCTCCCTCTCTCTCTCTCTCTCTCTCTCTCTCTCTCTCTCTCTCTCTCTCTCTCTCTCTCTCTCTGCCTCTCTCTGCCTCTCCCTCTCTCTCTCTGTCTCTCTGTGTGTGCCTCTGTCTGTCTGTCTGCCCCCCTCTCTCTCTCTCTCTCTCTCTCTCTCTCCCCCTCCCTCCTCCTCTCTCTCTCTCTCTCTCTCTCTCTCTCTCTCTCTCTCTCTCTCTCTCTCTCTATGTGTCTATCTTTTGTTGTGTCCTATTATTTCTGTCTGTCTATTTATATGCGACATCCTTAAAACGTCATGAGATGTAGACATAACCATTGCTTCACGACTGGTATTTGAAATACTGTCTGTGTGCTACCTGTGTAGAGTTGCACCCCCCCCCCCCCCCCACACACACACACAAGGCTGAGAGCACAGTGATGTGGAAGCCGGAATGACAGCAGAGAAATGTCCTGTCCTATAAAACCACACACCCAAGCATCGTCCGCAGCCATGAGCACTATCGTCATTTATACCGTTACTAACATTTCATATAAAACTGATTCTTGCCACAAATTATGAGAAATGTCCGCATAGATTCTTGTAACCCTTGGGATTAATGTATTTCTTAACTACCATCGTATCCACCCACTCACACAAACATCGTCCCTGGCTATTAATATTATCATTATTTATACACTTACTAATGACATTTGATATAAGACTAATTTCTACCATTAAGTATGAAACATATCCCAATAGATTATTGAAACCCTGGAGATTATTTTAATTACTGGTGACGTAGTAGCGCTAAATGCTAAGGCTAAAACATTTTTTTACAGTGCAATATGATGCTATTCATGTCTATAGGGGTCTAGGGAAATTGTAAACAAAAGGGTCTGCTAGGTTCATATTCGACACCTCCCGCCCCACCCACCCCGGCTGCAGATCACGATACGCCCTTGTAAAGAGGCGGCAGTTAGAGCTGGAGCTATCTGTCAAACAATTATATCCAGCTAGTTCTCCAATATGCAGATATGATCAGTATTAACAATGTTATTGCACTTTAGTTCCTCCTTTTAAAGATGAACTCGATAATGTATGCTTTTAATTACAGGAAATCTCTAAATACATCAACTGGTTTTTTTTCTTCTAAACGTGATGCATCGGTAAGCTCCAAAGCAACAGCATTGAGTACCAGTAGTGTGATACAGATGGCGGGGAATCTACAGATTGTCTTGATATCGATCACACACAAAAAAAACCCAGAAAAGCCAAAAGTAATCGCTGTGCCGAAACCATAACAATATTCAGAACGTAAAGACTGTAAAATTACATTACTTTGATTAAATTACGCCTGTTATAAATACACATTGAACTTTATTTGATTCATCATTCGCTTATTAAGGAAAGCGGGTAATTTTCGTAATTATTCAATAGAACGGTCTATCGGCTGACATGCTCAATTGCATCCCCTGTGCGTCACGTTCTAGCGAGAAGATATTCGACCTCAATAATAATAATTGGTTCTTTGTAGGATTTGCCGAGAGCAGTGATTTGCTGTATTTACAACTGGCTTTTGACACTAAAAGTATACGTTAGGGTGACACTGTAAACCATTATGTCAAAACAAAAAACCATCCCAGAGCTTTAAATAATTGTTCCAAATCAGTTGTCAACGATTTAATATGCCTACAGCTTTAGCCAGAAATAGTACAGTGTCCTTGAAAATATTCGCTACATGTCCATGTGTGTGTGGGGTGAGTGGGAGATGTGTGTGTGTGTGTGTGTGTGTGTGTATGTCGGGGGGTGGGGGTGGGGGGGGGGGGGGGGGGTGCAACCAGTGTGAAACGGATGGATAGGAGTAGGTGAGGAGGACTAATACCGTGTATTATTTAACTAGGTTATAAAGTGATTGACAAATAACTGTTGATTTTCAAATGTTCTAGAATGTCCGTATTGGCATTCACAATTCAAAAACGTTCAAAAGATCAAGTCGCTTTTTAAGGTGCAAGTACTTTGCATCCTTTCGTTTCTGCTTATATCCACTCGAGATTCAAGCACGCTTTGATGGGCACACAACTCAGCTATGAGGACTGTAAGTCCAGGAGAGAGATTATTAGTATGATGTTTGTTTTCAGTGAGAATGAAGTCGGTGTAGTGGTCTTGCATTTCTACAGTGACACGTTAAAATGGACACTAGTTTCGAGCTGGTGCTGAGACAAGAACCTAGCGCCTGCCATACGATGGTTTAATCATTACGACACCAAAGCCAGTGATTCCTTTCTTAATTAAAGTATTATTGTCGTGACAGGGCATCAGAAACTGATAACTATGGTAAAACAATGATGGCAATATTACTGACAATAATACAAATGTTGAAAGTAGGAGGATTGTGTTGTTAAAGATGATTATGTATGGGGACTGTGGATTGTGATTTGTTAAAGATGATTATGATGATGATGACTGTGATGATGATGATGATTGAAATGTTAAAGAAGAAGATGATTGTACATGTAATGATGATGATGATGATGATTGTGATGTTAAAGAAGAAGATGATTGTAATGATGATGATGATGATTGTGATGTTAAAGAAGAAGATGATTGTAATGATGATGATGGTAATCATGGTGATTATAACAATGATTATAACGGTAATGATCAGTATGATTACGGTGGTGGTAATACATTTAATTTTGACAGCTTATGATAAAACGATAATAAAAACGCGTGTAAAGGATATATCAGTGGGCAGGATTTGAACCTACTCCATCGATTCGCATTGGCATTTGATAGGCCGCGGCGGTAAATTCGCGGCCAACGAAGCCGATAGTGGGGATGTAATAGCAAATCAAAACACTATAAATAAAAATACTTACAAACTCCACTGACGGGTAACAGACAAATGTAAGGTAAAATGTTCTTCCAACACCAGTACCAGCCGGCTAATAAACAATCAGTGTATCAACAAGAAAAACAACATAATTGTCGATACACATTTATTCATTTACTGGCAATGGAGTCCCGCAGACGTCGAAAGAATTGTGTGCATGCCTTCGACTTCACGCTTTGATGTCTTGGTTGCGTACTTCCAGAATCAAGTGGCATTTGTTTGATTCATAAAGCTTGAAATAGCCACAACAATGTTATGAATAGTAACTACACACATCTTAGACTCACTCGTCGGAAATGATTCACGGCAGGGCGGGAAATGCTTGGCTGTAGATCTATACAGCAATGCCAATTAGTGTGTGTGATTGCAGATGGATGATTAATTACATGGTTGTACAAAGCTATTTGTCTTGAATACTAATTCTGTATTTGAACTGGAGGTAATGAACGATGTGTGTTGTTAATCAGGCCCGTAGGAACAATATCTGGAGTGGGGAAGGCATGTTATCTAGTGAGAGTTCACAACCTCCAGTGGAATGGGGGTACACGTCATATCTTTACCTCGATATATATATATATATATATATATATATATATATAGAGAGAGAGAGAGAGAGAGAGAGAGAGAGAGAGAGAGAGAGAGAGAGAGAGAGAGAGAGAGAGAGAGAGAGAGAGAGAGAGGGAGGTAAAAACTTACATTCAGTGAAGGAACTGTGCCTCCATTGTCCGACACCCACCCTCGGTTCCTACGAGCCTATTAATTCTCGTCGTTCTGATTTCTAATCACAGACTTTTTTTTACCAGGCCTCAGTTTTAAGATACTGTGTTTTAGAAAGGTGGTTCAGTATTCAGTGTTCGAGAGTGGGTAGCTCCAGAGGGGTTTGTTTCGTTGAGGGGGTGCACCCTCCAATGGACCTGCGTCATGTCAATATGTAAACTTCCATTATCGTGGCTAACGGATGTAAAACGAACTGATAATTCATTTTACGACCGTGCTAAGCGGTCACTTGAATTGCTGGATACAGAACACTTATATTCATAAACCAGACACCTACATGATCTAGCCGAGTCTGTGTCTCACACTTCCTTCGAGAGATCCATTTTCTATACATAAAAATAACTACGTTATGTCGATAGCGTGGGGACCACATAACAATATCGAGTTAACCAAATATCGACTGAAACGTTAAGTCCAAACCAAAAAAAAGAAGAAGTAAAGTTTGTTTTATTTAACGACGCCGCTAGAGCACATTGATTTTTTATCTTATCGTCGGCTATTGGACGTCAAGCATATGGTCATTCTGACACTGTTTTTAGAGGAAACCCGCTGTCGCCACATAGGCTACTCTTTTTACGACAGGCAGCAAGGGATCTTTTATTTGCGCTTCCCACAGGCAGGATAGCACAAACCATGGCCTTTGTTGAACCAGTTATGGATCACTGGTCGGTGCAAGTGGTTTACACCTACCCATTGAGCCTTGCGGAGCACTCACTCAGGGTTTGGAGTCGGTATCTCGATTAAAAATCCCATGCCTCGACTGGGATCCGAACCCAGTACCTACCAGCCTGTAGACCGATGGCCTGCCACGACGCCACCGAGGCCGGTGTCCAAACCAAAAGGTACAACAAAAATGTCATGTATTTATATATAAAAAATATATATATATATATTATGTGTACATATGTATATTCTTAATTTTAAAATCGCAATTATCAGTCTAGAAATGCTGACACTGGCGTAGGAAGCGGGGGGGGGGGGGGGGGGGGTTGGTTTGGGGCATATTTATAATTTTTATATATATATATATATATATATATATATATATATATATATGTGTGTGTGTGTGTGTGTGTGTGTTTGTGTATGTGTCCCCCCACCCCACACCCACACTCACCTTCCTACGCCCGTGGCTAATATTTATATAAAGATAAAAGATCAATCAGTTTAAAACTCAATGTATTTTATAGGCGTCGAAAAATGCCAGCAATTAGAGGGGCTAACTAAATATTAATTCGTCTCTTATCTATGGTACCAGTTAATTACTTTAATTGCATAACCTTCGGAAATGGAAGGGGGGATGGGGGGGGGGGGTGGCAGTTCCCCTCTGGCCGCCTCGATTATAACGTCTTATGCTGAATGGTTTGGCAAGTTCCTTTAAATACTGCAATAAAAACCTGCAAAAACGATATATTCAAATGATAGAGGCACGTAGGACCAAATTTAACTGTTGGTAAAACTTGCCAATTCTTTATGTACGCGTAATCGGAGAAACGTTGATACGCTTTGATTGTCATTTCGTGATAAAGCCTGCCAAACGCACGCACCACGTATTCGAGGTTATGGCAGCGTTCTTGGAGGGCGCGCTGGCTTGCAGGCAGTAACATGATAAGGTCGAAGAGGAAACCAACAATGCTACTGAGCCGCACAACCATTTTCGGTCGATAACGTTCCACAAAGTGAAGAAAACTTTCCAAGTAACGTATTTTCGGACACTTCGCTCCATAATTATTCATTTCAGTTTAAAGATTCTTCATACCATTGATTACGCTAAAAAATTCGCTGATAAATTATCTATTTTACTTACCTAAACCGCTTTCTTCAATTCTGCTATTCCGCCATGATCAGTGAAATATGGCAGAGGAAATTGGCATGGTTGCTATTAATAGCATGGGGTATACCCTCGTGAAAATTGCTGTATTTGGTTATCGCACACACGCGCATACGCCAACAAGCAGCGTGGTTTTCGTAGGGTCTTTCAACACGGCGAGAGGAAGTTTATAGTTTGGGACGGAGGAACGAACCGATTGTGAGACCAAATGTTGCGTCACAAGATGGCGTCTTTGTTCGCTAGAGCTACTGTTGAGAGCGCAGATATTTCAGGGCCGTACGCTCCGGGGGGTTGGGGGGGGGGGGGGGATCACACCTTTTTTTTATATTCCAGAAATTAGCATACACATCTCAAGGTTTAATTTATATAGTGTTTCATTTATTTATATTAAAAAAAAGTAGTGCCCCCCCCCCCCCTCCCCCAAAAGGATTTTGATCAGGGTACGGCTCACGATTTAATATCGTAAATTTATGGTCACTTTACATTAATTTTGAGAATTAATTAATTTATTCTAACTATAATTGAATAACGATTATTCAGAGCAGATTATGAAATATAATAAAGTTAAATTAAAGCAGTAATAGGTGCCTGTCGATCCATTTGTGTAACCGTACGTTGTCAGAACGAAATAGGGTTTCCACAATGACATTTTTATATAATTAACATCATTTTCTTTGTCTGTCTGTGGGTCGGTCGGTCTCTGATTAGCACCTGGCCGATGTACCGATTCACCCCTCGTTACACATTTTGAAGTATCTTAAAACATAGGTTCGTGTGCAGGGGGTTTGGCAGTCCAACCCCACCCTGTTCAAGCACGTTCTCCTGTTTTTTCAATATATTTCCCTGGGTATGCATGACTCGAAACTCACCTCCTATAACCGTGGCTCACCACAGTCCCCCCGCCACACACACACACACACATACACATACAGGCGCGGATTCAGGCGGGGGCACAAGGTGCTCGCCCCCCCCCCCTCCCCCTATTTTTGGTCAAACAATATATATTACAGAATACACCAAAAATGCAAACATCCCGACAATCTGTCAAGGTCCTTTAAATTCAATTTTCAAAAACAAGAACGCCTTTTGGGCCCTCTCTATTAAAAAATCCTGGATCCGCGCCTGACACACCCGCTAAAATTCCTGCACACCACGCCTGAAACATTTCCACCAAGCTACATAACATATAGTTTGTGTTATTCTCTGGGACAATCCTGAGTTTGCTGCAATGTTTAAGATGTTATCGACTAACAGAGACTTTTTAAAGATTGTAATTAGGGGCCTAAATATCAAATATATTTTTCTGCATAAAATATTAGTGTCTGTATATTAAACATGTTTCTGATCGTTCGAATATTTGTACTGGGTTAAATTTCATTTTATTTCCTAAAATATTTTTTACGAAAATCCAGTTTGGGTTTCTTACAAATATTAAGACGACCAGAAACACATTGCATATACAGACACTGATATTCTAAACAAGAAAACATATTTAATATGTAAGTTTAATCGTAGAACTATTTTATTAGTCGGAAACATCTTACAATGCAGCAAACTCAGGAATGTCCCTTTAAGTATATATAAAAGAGCGATTCGAAAATGAGTATCCTATTTGGAGACAGCGGGGGAACGGATGCTTATAGGGTGGGTCTTGAAATAGGTGTGTGTGGGGGGGGGGGGGGGGGGGAGGGTTCGCGAATGAAGCAAATAATAAATGTCTGGAGATAGTGGACCTCTATGGTGGGCCATCTTCGACCCCTATATTATGTACGCAGGATTCGACGTTATTTCGTATTTCGGTGCAGTTTGGGAGTTTTTGACCTTGAAATTGAACACATTTACCTGATTCTGATTCGTGGCAGGCCATCGGTCTACAGGCTGGTAGGTACTGGGTTCGGATCCCAGTCGAGGCATGGAATTTTTAATCCAGATACCGACTCCAAACCCTGAGTGAGTGCTCCGCAAGGCTCAATGGGTAGGTGTAAACCACTTGCACCGACCAGTGATCCATAACTGGTTCAACAAAGGCCATGGTTTGTGCTATCCTGCCTGTGGGAAGCGCAAATAAAAGATCCCTTGCTGCCTGTCGTAAAAGAGTAGCCTATGTGGCGACAGCGGGTTTCCTCTAAAAAAATCTGTGTGGTCCTTAACCATATGTCTGACGCCATATAACCGTAAATAAATAAAATGTGTTGGGTGCGTCGTTAAATAAAACACTTCTTTCTTTCTGATTTTGATAGTTCGTGTGTGTGGGGTAGGGGATGGGGATGGGTGTTAGAATGGATGGAGACAGTCTAAAGAAACCTTTGTGTGTGTCTGTATGTGTCTGTATGTGTCTGTGTGCGTGCGTGCGTGCGTGCGTGTGTGTATGCGTGTGTGTGCAGCTACACAAAAAAGATATTTTAAAACTAATAATACGGTATTTACACATCACTCGTTGGCAAAAAAAATCGTATTCCATTTAACCATGAAATAGCCTCTTATTAAAGTTTTTTTTAATGAGTTACAAAAAGAAACACATTTTTAAAACCCTATCCATACAAACAAAAAATTAAAAAGTAGAAACATCTTTCAAGTGGGAATGTAGGTCAATGGTAGAGCGCTCGAATGAGGTGTGATGGGTTGCGAGATCGATCATCGTCGATGGTACATCATAAGCCGCGGTAAATACAGTCCCTTTCTGGTGTATCGATTAGAATGGCTTATGCTGCGATAGCAGATCTCTCTCTCTCCCTCTCTCTCTTTCTTTCACTCTCCCTCTCGCTGCCCCCTCCCCTGTCTCTCTCTCTCTCTCTCTCTCTCTCTCTCTCTCTCTCCCTCTCGCTGCCCCCTCCCCGTCTCTCTCTCTCTCTCTCTTTCTTTCTCTCCCTCTCTGCCCCCTCCCCGTCTCTCTCTCTCTCTCTCTCTCTCTCTCTCTCTCTCTCTCTTTCTTTCACTCTCCCTCTCGCTGCCCCTCCCCGTCTCTCTCTCTCTCTCTCTCCCTCTTTCTTTCACTCTCCCTCTCCCTGCCCCCTCCCCTCTCTCTCTCTCTCTCTCTCTCTCTCTCTCTCTCTCTCTCTCTCTCTCTCTCTCTCTCTCTCTCTCTCTCTCTCTCTCTCTCTCTCTCTTCCATTTCCTTTCCAACCGAATGTGTTTAATGTTACGGCACACCGTTTGAGAAACAGTTCTGCCAAACATCAAAACAACGTGTAATGCACCAAGCATGATGTCTCGTCTCTAACATTCAACATGGCCTTATATCCGAAATGGCTACGAACTATTAAATGGCTGGTTTGTGCTAATTTAGCTAAGTGGATTAGGCAAGGCCAGCTGCGTGCTACATCAAACGATCATCGTTAGTTAACACTGGAGCCTGGCAGGCTGTCCAGACGAGACTGGTTGCGTAACGCCAATGGGAACCAGTTGTCAAGCGTGAATCAGTGAATCGTAAAGGGGCCACGCTTTTTAATTATCAGAGTGCTACTGGTAGTTGTAGTGGTAGTTTGTCGTGTGGTTCATAAGCATACACTTATATACCATAATATAAAACATATATCAACAATCATCAACTTAAATATAAACAAGTGGATGTGTATTTGGAGGATGGACAGTTATAAATGTAATGCATATTTTAATATTTTCCAAGCTTACAAAGTTATTTTCTATTTGGATCAGAGTGAAAGTGCTACCTGCTTTAAGAGTTAGCAATATTAACTACTGGGCTCGCATCCTAAGAGCGGCTTCAGGTGACAGTGAGTTCATCTTTAATTTCAAATTTGGAGGCTTAATAAATCACAACGTCGACGACTGGCATATAAATTAACTTTATATGTTGGAAACAAAACGAAACGAAGCCAGTTTTCTCATGTCTATGTTCATGCCCACTCTGGAATCACCTTCCTTGGCGGATATGTTGGGAAGTGCCTTATACCCACCCCCATATATATACATATACATAATGCAATTGTTGTTACTACTACATTATATAGGTCGACCACTTGTTGACATAAGGATTCTTCTCATTTTTCATAAACACAGCCCAAGCGACGATGGTGCCACGAATAACGTGCTTGGACCGTTTATGAATATACTAATAATTAAGCAGAAACATAAAATACTGCCTCCATCACCATCGTCATCATTAGCGGTATAAGGATTCCTCTCTCTCTTTTCCTGAACACAGCCCAATGATTAAGTTGTATGATGGTGCCATGGACAACGTGCTTGAACATTCTATGAATATACATGTACTAATAAGCAGGAACATAAATACTACATCTATCATCATCATCATCATCAGCAGCAGCAGCAGCAACAGCAGCAGCATGAGTAGGAGCAGCATCGTAGTCAACATTTTCCAAAATATTCTTGTTTTCCTTATTAGGCTTGTCAAAATTACCAAACGTTTGACATCCAATAGCCGATGATCGTTAAACAAAACAAACAAATCCTTTGGCTTTTTTGTAGTTCTTTTCTGTCACTGTGTGTCTTGGCAGCATGGTGGAAGTAGGTGCAGGCGGGCCTATGGATTACAATGACTGAATGTTTATCGACACAACATCACTCTTAATGACATCATCTATTGGCTGTCAAAAAAGATAACAAAATACATTCAAAAACATTCAAATATTATCAATAAAACACAGCGTAAACATATGTGACAGGGTCGCTTTCATGAAACATATTGACACATATTAAAAAACCCACTGTGAAATATTGTACAAGGCAAAAACAATGGCTATGGTCAAACTATGAAAACAGTGTATTGAGTTGTAATAAACATAAACCAATATTACACCGAAATGCCAACGAAAAAAAAAATTAACGAAAAAGCATATGTATATAGATTTAAAAACCTTATCACAGATGCGTACAGAACTAATTCACAAATGTTTACGAGATACAGAATAATGTGTGCTATGTTCGCAATTTTTAAAGCAAATCATTAGAATGTTGCTATCCCTGCACCACGATGAGGAACATCACTCACAGCTAGGCGAGAATTTGTGAAGTGCCTAGCATATATATATATATATATATATATATATATATATATATATATTACGGTTACTGATTACGATTACCCCATCTCTGATATATATATATATATATATATATATATATATATATATATATATATATATATATATATATATATATATATATTCCCGAAAGCTGATTTTAATAGATGTTCTACGAAACGCGGCGTTTCTAATGATGCCAAAATAAACACACCCAGACCAAGATACTTGTAATTTTCACCGATACAGTTGGATCCTTATAATATGGCACAAAGCAAGCATGGCTGCAAATCGATTCATTAATAATAGTTATTTTTAGAATGTCAACAATTAAATGCAATGAGCAACTTGTGCACATGTATATGTATGCAGATACCAATTTAATTATTTATTTACTTGTTTGTTCTTTTCTTTCGTTCTTTATTTCTTCATTTATAGATTAAAAAAAAAATAATAATAATAATTTGTGGATGGTATTAAATGGTATACGTTCTACAAACAATACCTCCCCCCCCCCCCCACCCCCAACAAGTAATAGTGATCAGACAGTTTGCAATTACTAATTATGGCTTATTTCAATAATATAACAAAATATATATGTTATGCATTGATAGAATAATTATACTTATGGTTATGGGTACCTTTTCGTCAATAATCCAAATTTAAGAATAATGAATCTGGTTTTGGAAACTGATTCCCTCCCTGCAGTATACATAAGTTTATAAATGTTTGAAATAATTTAATAAATAATCCTAAATTATCCATTATCTTTCAATGAATGAAATCGGTATAGTTGTAAAATAAAGTGCATAGCTTCATGGTGGTAACATCATTTCATTATTTGTGTAGATTTGTGGAAATGTAATCATGATTGTAATCATGATTGCTAGACAATGTATTCGCAATCGTAATCGATTACTTTCAATTATCTTGCAATCGTAATCGTAATCGTAATCGTAATCGTGACATTCTAAAATAATCGTCCCATCTCTGATATATATATATATTATATATATATATATATATATATATATATATATATATATATATATATATATCGCCTATCATAAAACGTGTCGGTGCACTGTGATGGTCATACATAGGTGGTTCTATGAAACAAGTTTTATTGACCTAGTTCTTATAGATTGTGAGAAATTGATCTAAACGAGAAACTTCAATGTTAAACTTAAACACAAAAGTTGAAGCTATCGCCGTCGGAAAATAAAAGTAATAACAACAGCTCGCCTGTTTAGTTCAGAAATGCGAGACAACTAGCCTCTATACCGGAGCATATACTTTATATCTTAATAAATAAAAATGTATATTTGTTTTATATTATATCATATCATACCAGTTATATATACCATACCAATGTTTATTTTATAGATGACTATTAAGGACTTAAAAAGACTAATGACATAAGGAAGTTGTTTTTATCAAATTATCGTTGGGGAAGTGGAGGGTGGTGTGAGATAATTTCTGATCCGTAACTATAGCACATGGAGAATGGGTGATAGCCTTCGATCTGCTTCTGTGTTAAATACGTCTCTGGTCGTAATCTCATTGGTACCAATTCCTGTGAATTCATCTCGCACTGTTACCATCCCGGTAATGAAAAATTATAGTGGTCTGGCTTCTAAACTTCTGTGTAATATCGACATTTTCGCGTGCTTCTCTGACTAATAACACAAATAACCCTGGTCGTTAATTTGAGACGGTCAAACACCGCATCGCAAGTTAATCGTTAGCTTTATCAACATTCACTTGTAGAACAGTGCCGCACAAATGCCACCTTAAATCTACACTGCCAATAAAACAGCATAATTAACAAGTATGGTGATCGATTTTTCGGCACCGATTGCATATAAACGGTCGAAAGCGGCCGAAGCAAGTGCTCCGCTGAGACACGAGTTGCCATTGGTAGATTATAGGAAACAGGAAGTAGCTACAGCGTAACACAAGAACAGGTCTTTCCCTTTCTGTCGAGGAAGGAATATCTAGCAATCGTTAATAATATTATTATTATGACGATTTGCGATAAAATACTCTTCTGGGTTTACATTAATATTTCTTAGATAGTTCACGTCATTCAAAACCCAATGATCCAATGAAAACTTAGTATGGGCAAAGGTTTAGTTATATGTTCCAAAATTCGTTTGGAAAAATAAATAAATTAAGTTTAATCTTAAGTAGATGAATATTTTGATGAATTCTTTATTTTGTAAAAACTATTTCGTTAGGTTGATGTATAAAGATATATATTCAGTAACAAACATACAATATAACCGCTTGTGGCAATGATGGGATCTACATCTATGCACTCGGTTGAGTACTCGCCTGAGGTGCTTGCGTCGCAGGATCGAACCACCTCGGTGGATCCATTCAACCGATTGGCTTAGTTCTTGGTCAAAGGCCGTGGTATGTGCTTTCTTGTCACACCACTATCCCACATTGATTTATATAAATATATACGGCTATTGGATGTCAAACATTTGGTAATTATGAAAGCACATACCACGACCTATGATATTCCAGTCGTGGTGCACTGGTTGGGACGGGGAAAAAGTCAGCTAATGGGTTCACTGAAATGATTCTATCCTACGACACAAGTACCACAGGCGAATGCTTAACCGACTGAGCTACGTAGTTCAGTGGTAAGGAGCTCGCCTGCTGCGCGGTTGATCTACGATCGATCCCAGTAAGTGAACCCAGTGAGTATTTTTCCTTTCTAGCCAGTGCTCCACAACTGGTGTAAACATAGCCGTGGTATGTACTATCCTTTCTGTCGGATAGTGCAACTGAAAGATCCCTTGTTGAATTGTAGGGTCTCAAAAGCACGTATATACTTACATTTCACTGAACAACACTATAGGCACCATCTTGGTTGCCGAGATGCAAAATGTGCTTTTTAAAATCAAGAATACCCAATAATCTAAAAAGAGACCCTCTCCCCCTCCCCTCCTCTCTCTTTTATCACACACTGGCTCACCATGTTTTCGAATGTAATCAATGAAGCCTCCCTGTCCAAAGCCTGACCATTACGTAATTTTAAGTCTCCTACATATAAATTGCTCCCAGCTCCTTCATTCATTCGAACGAGCTACTCTCGGCAAACTAATTCAAAAATTATATAGCTCCTTTCTAATTTCCATTTGGCGTACCGATAAAAAAAACCGTGCCACATTTCCTTCATTCAAAATGCGCACCTTTTGTTTTTGGCATTAATCCTACAGGACATTCCAAATTCCATAGCACCCAAACCAACCCACCGCCTGCTACCAACCCCGGTCGGACTGCTGGTGCTCTCTTGCACCTGCCAGTGCAGGCGGTCCCTTCTCCAACCACTCCAACCTTTCCTGTCCTGAACGGAGGAGCCGGCCGAAGCCGGAACCTGTGCCCATGACAGGCGTGCGCTAAAACAGCTTGCTCTGAATGTGCACGTTAATCCATACCATACCATTCGTTCTTTCGGCAGAGCCGTTAGTGGATGTGGGTTTTTTTTCATGTTTCTTCTTCTATACGAAGGTTTCTTTTGGCTGGTGCATTCCAAATTCTGCCTGCCTCAAACTCCACCTCCCCCTCCCTCCTCCACCCCGGATCCATCGGCTGGCGATATCACAAGTTGGATCTGTGGTGCGCGTGCGTGAACCCTCACTGGATGTTAAGATAAAGTTTGTTTTGTTTAAACGACACCACTAGAGCACACTGATTTATTAATCATCATGTCATGTCAAACATTTGGTAATTCTGATATTTGGTCTTAGAGAGGAAACCCGCTACACATTTCCAGTAGTGCACATCTCACAGACAAAATAGCACACACCAAGGCCTTTGAAATACTAGTCGTGATGCACTGGCTGGAACGAGAAATAGCCCAGTGGTCCCACCAACGGGGATCGATCCCACACCGAACGCGCGCCAAGTGAGTGCTTTGCCACTGGGCTACGTTCGCCCCCCCCCCCCCCTCCCCAATCCACCCCCACTCCCAGTGTGGATATATGCACGGCACATTCTTACCTACCTCAAATTTTTTTTTATAGTAAGGCCACCAAAGAGGGATTCGGTTTTTGTGATGAACTAACTAGTATTAAAGTCAGTGTATGGCTAACATTTAATGTTCTCCTTAAATAGCAGCTAAAAAGAAGACACATCGCTAAAAAAGAGTGCGTTTGTATTCCCAACCGACACCCTTGTGACACACAGCCCTAAAATCTCAAGTTCGACAACATCCTCTTCAGTAAGGACACTTGAGTAGAAAGGTCACTAGCAGTCATTATAGGACCACAGATCCGGGATGTAGTTTTTTTAGTTTAGTTTTGCTCTAGTGGTTTCATTAAACAAAATAAACTGAATAGAAACCAGACTCCACTTGTGAAATACATCAATCGTATAGAAACTGCAGATCCAATACTGATATGAGTCATGATATACTAATCGTAAGTAATCGACAAAACGTGTACTGAGTCATTCTGTTATAATATGCATCGTAAGTAATCGACAAATTGTGGACTAACACATTGTATATAATTGGCACATTATACATAACTGTCACATTAATACTCATAAATAGTATGCGCAAAATAAGTCATTTGATCAAACGAAGGAGAACTCGTACTGTACTTAGCACGTAGGTGAAACACAGTTACCTCCCGTGCTCTATATTTTATTGTCATTTATTGCATCATTTGCTATTTTAGTAGGGATACCAAGGCCAGTATTTTTTTATTATTCGGTTTACGAACCCGCCAACGTAAATTTTGCTCAAATAAAATTTTAAAATATCGTATTTTTCACTTTTATTTTTTTGCCGCCGACTTCCACAAATAGCTCTAAAGAAAAAAAAAATTACCATTCTAGTCTATTGTGGCGCATTTCGTAAGGTAACAGTGAGAAATAACACTTCCTTCGTCATTAAATATACCGTTGTAGATACGAATTGGTAATTCGTCTTCGGTTGCTCTCTTTCGGTCCGATTCGCTATTTCGCTCCGATTTCTATGCACCGCGCAGTTGCGCACAGAGACTTCACTTCGGAATAGTAGCGTGATGAAATGGAATCGACGCTAGCGTGGTTTTGTCCATGTTCGCGAGGGCGCTAAATTAATAAAAAAAAGAAATCGTTGAAGCCTCTCACAATGAAAACTTTAATGGGCATAGTTGCCTTTAATAAGCTCAGAAAATGTGCATAGTTTACCTTCATTTTAAAGTCATTGGTATGGTTAGATTTTAAATTGTTCAAATTGTTGGTATCATGGTGTCTCTTTGCATTGTGGAGTGTCACTTTAGGGTCAAACCTTTGATCAGTGTAGGTAGCTGTCTGATGTTTTCTTTGCAGCACTTTTGCTTCTCTCACATTAAAAGCATCAGTAGTGTCTATT
>NC_054707.1:46635691-46700691 GCF_016097555.1 Gigantopelta aegis | reverse complement strand
TATCAAAGACCGTAGTATGTGCTATCCTGTCTGTGGGATGTTGCATAAAAAAAAAATCCCTTGCTACTATTGAACTTTTTTTGCGGGTTTCCTTTCTAAAACTATATGTCAAAATTACCAATGATTGCTGATGATTAATAAATCAATGCCACATTCTGTTACAAAATGGTGTCTCATTGGTGAGAGTGGGTGTCGCTATAGAGGTGTCGTCAAACAAAAACAAACTTTATAACTTTTTCAGTACAAGTTAGTACAGCCTGTTTTACACTTGCGGGTTTCCTTCCATTTCCAGTCATAGGCATACGAGCTGTCATTTTTGTGTTTTGGGGGGATGGTGGGGAAGGCCCGAATTAGACAAAAATGCCTGAATCCAAATAATATAATATATTCGTATTAATAGCACGACTGCCAAACAACTATATATATGGTTGCAAACATATTATTACGTATTTTTATTTGAATAATAACTAATATTGTGAATAGTATGATGAAAATACAGGGTTAAAAGCTTCATACCAGCTCGGGGTGGGATTTACCTCAGTCGATTGCGAGCTCGCCTGAGGTGCTTGCGTCGCAAGATCGAACCACCTCGGTGGATCCATTCAACTGATCGAGTTTTTCTCGTTCCAGCCTGGGCACCATAACTGGTCAAAGACCGTGGTATGTCACTATGTGCTTTCCTGTTTGTGGGAGAATGCATATAAACGATACCATGCTACTAATAAAAAATATGTAGCGGGTTTCCTCTCTAAGACTATATGTATGAATCACCAAATGTTTGACATGCAATAGCCGACGATTAATTAATAAATGTGTCCTAGTGGTGTCGTTAAACAAAACAAACTTCAGGTCATCTTGTTTTCCCGAATATTGAGGATTTGCTCTCCCCGTCTCGTACGCTTATGTTTCTAAATAACCAAATGTTAGACACAAAATATACAATATAATACAATTCAATACAAATTGTATTATAGACCGCTAGTTGGCCCATATGTGAATACAGATAGCAGGACGTCCACGTTGAGAATTGGGACTTATTCGGATGTAGAGTATTATACATTACATTGACCGATTAACCATTATCACGTGACCTCTGTCAAACTCATCAGGTGCAGTAGAAAGAAAGGTAAGTTTCGCTTATGATATGATTATGCAAATAACTATGATGAAATGCAATCAGTGACATCAGTGACCGATACACAATATATATTTGGTTATCACACACATATGCTATCAGCAAGACGTCAGAAATCTGGCGAGAAATCCCAGAATAAACTCTGATTTCATTGGGGGAAATTTCCATTGGCATGATTGGGGCACAAGTTGTTTACACCAAACTCAGCTGTTTTGTTTGCAGACTACTATAAGTAAACCTATTGTCAAGTTTTGCTGTTATACCAAAGTAAGTAATACAAGTTCTATAACTTAATTTTAAAATGCTTCCCACCAGCGATCACTTAGATGCTTTATGATTCATTGTTGCGTTTTATTGCTTTTTATGCTGAATTGACATGTTATTGACATTTTCCTGTTTTCATTTTATACTCGACATTAGTAAGCTTCATGCGACCTTTTTTAATTTTCGCCTAAATTAACCCTACATGGTTAATTAGCATTATTGTTAAGCTTCAGAAAAATGGTATTTATTTATACTTTATAGTGCATTCAAGCATTGTCCTTTAAGTATAGTCCATGGACTCCATCCCATCCTAAGAAGGAAAGAAAGAAGTGTTTTATTTAACGACGCACTCAACACATTTTATTTACGGTTATATGGCGTCAGACATATGGTTATGGATCACACAGATTTTGAGAGGAAACCCGCAGTCGCCACTACATGGACTACTCTTCCGATTAGCAGCAAGGGATCTTTTATTTGCGCTTCCCACAGGCAGGATAGCACAAACCATGGCCTTTGTTGAACCAGTTATGGATCACTGGTTGGTGCAAGTGGTTTACACCTACCCATTGAGCCTTGCAGAGCACTCACTCAGGGTTTGGAGTCGGTATCTGGATTAAAAATCCCATGCCTCGACTGGGATCCGAACCCAGTACCTACCAGCCTGTAGACCGATGACCTGCCACGACGCCACCGAGGCCGGTTCCTAAGACGGATCCTTCAACAAAAATGTTTCTTATAAATAATTTCAGTTTGGTTTGAAGTTGGCCCTTATTTATATGTTGTAGTTTGACGTAAGAAAAGTTAAAGTGTTTTGGAAAAAAAACAATTCCAATTTTTCTGTGCAATTTAGAAAACAGTCTTAGAAATAAATAACTTAAAGTAATTACCATATATGAAAAAAGGTATTCCCTGTGGGTTGGATTATAGTTTGTTAAGATAAACCTCGAGCACTAACTCGGTTAATGCTTGAGGTTTATCTTGACAAACTAACTTGCACCCTGTTGAGTCACTGTCTCTATATTAATATGCGCCATTTGGGGTTTCCCCCAAATTTATGAGTAATACACAACACTTACAGAGACTGAAATGACGGCCTGCGAAAAGCAGCCCCAAGTTTGTCTTTTCAAGAGAGCTCTGGATGTGCAGTAAGTTTCGCCAAATTATCTATAATTCTTAGAAAATAGTAGAAACTGAGATATTTTTCCAAATAATATCAATTAATACATAAGAATAATTTAGGTACAAGGCTTCTAGAATTTTTATAAAATTCACTAGCCATGGGATCAGTAATTAAAAAAAATTACTAGCCACAATTAAAACTCCACTAGCCCTACTTTACTTTAAAGTAAAGACAGTTTTACTAACACTAATAATCAGATATGTCACCTCAAGAGGGAGAGAGAACTTAACAACACTAAGATTGGGGAGGTAGGAGTGGGGACAGAATATTCATATTTACAAAATAGACTTAAATGCAGCATTTGACAACTTTTTTCCACTAGCCGTTGGGCATGGTAATAGTTGTTATTTACTAGCCCAACATTGAATATCACTAGCCAAGGGGAGTTGGGCTACCATAATCTAGAAGCCATGAGCTATATTAAAATAAAATTCGCCCATTGTTTTCAAAATTTGCAATTGGCAAATTTGTCGAGTACCAGAGTTGGCCCTGAGAGATATATTTGTATGATTATCTCATCTGCTGTTTAGCTTGTGTAAACTTGTTATATTTTAATTGCATAATGCCGAAAATCCGTCTCAGAGGTCATCATTTTTCACACCATACCAAACCCTCATCTCACCCCGTGCTATCCTTTTTTATCCAAAAGGTAATTTTTTTCCTTTTGTTTAGCTGATGCCATATAACTATAAATAAAATGTGTTGAGTGTGTCGTTAAATAAAACAATCCATTCATTCATTCTTAGCTGGGTATATTTCTTTTGGCCTGCTATTTTCGAAAAATAACAGCAGGCCACATTTTTTACTTCATATTTCTAGCCCTGCATCAGCCAAGGAATTTTTAAGTATATCCAATTTGTTTTTACATTTCACCTCCAAAATTAATTTTTCTACACATGAACCGAAATAAGGCAAAAAACATGACCCATGTATATATAAGGAATTGCATACATTTTGTGATTACACTAAGTCAATTCACATAGAAAGAAATGCACCCGACTTAGGATTAATCCATTCCACTGGCCTCGGTGATGTCGTGGTTAAGCCATCCGATCAGACATAAAGCTGGTAGATACAGGGTTTGCAGCCCGGTACCGGCTCCAACCCAGAGCAAGTTTTAACAACTCATTGGGTAGGTGTAAGGCCACTACACCTTCTCTCTCACTAACCACAAACAACTAATCTACTGTCCTGGACAGACATCCCAGATAGCTGAGGTGTGTGACCAGGACAGCGTACTTGAACCTTAATTGGATATAAGCATGAAAATAAGCTAAAGGGAAATAACCCATTCCAGTACACAAAAGTGTAACCTCAAAGAGAAAAAAATAACAAACAACTTTGGTATAGGGTGTGAAAAATACCTTTGTTGCACATGCACTGTTAATCTTTTGAGGTGCCAGTTCATGAAAACATCTAAACTATGTTTCTGAAGTATAGGAGATGAAAAGTTGTATTAATAGTTCATCTTTTTGTATCCCATGCTGACTGCTAACACTTGATATATATCATCAATAAAGATAGGCAATATATGTTCATGCCAAGAAAATACATTAATATAAAATAAGCATTAAACTGAATTATGCACTGAAATTTATTTACAATTGTTCTGTATACATGTAGTTTCAAACAGCTTCAGAGATTTAAGACACAAATTTCAAATGATCATAAGCTGTTAAGAGCTCCATGGAAGAAAAGATATAGAATTTGAGCCATGTGAAATACTCAAGTTTAAGTTAGTGAAAGTTAAGTTTGAGTATGTATCATTCATGAATCATATATTTTTCTTCATGTTGATATCACTTCATTTTTACATTTACCTTTAGTTTGACACCCAATAGCCGATGTATTTTTTGTGCTGGAGTGTAGTTAAACATTTCATTCATTCATTCATTCATTCATTCATTCATTCATTCATTCATTCATTCATTCATACATTCATTGATTCATTATATATGTATATCTACATGTGTATATGTCTCGTTTCAGTTGGAACTTTGTTGAACTGATCCAAAACAATGGCTGTTTTTGCTTGTGGTTGTTTGAATGTAAAAATTCACACCAAAGAGTTCAAGAAGGCAGAGGATGGTAAGCCGATTAATTAAATCTTGATCTAGAAAAAACTATTCTTGATGGTGATATCAGTTAAAAATAAAGTATCAAGTAAATACAGGGAACATTTTGTTCAGAATCGCGTCACATTTTGCTACACAAGTCAGTGTTCTCGCTAGGTGAAAATTAAAGGAGGGAGGCCGTGCGGCATCACACCCGTTAAAAAACCCCCAAAAAAACGAAAAGCAAAAAAACAAGGAGGGGGGGGGGGAGCTTGGTTACATATTGTTGTGTGTTGGTAGACTATGTGGAAAGACATACTCCTTATTTTGCCTACAAAAATGTTTATACGAAATACAAGCAGACTCGTCTTTTAATCAAACCGAAGATTTTATCGGTCTGACATTCACAGACATTTCCGGTTTTGCTGAACCGATCAAAGTTTTAATATTATTATTTTAATAAAGATTTCAAGATATATGAAAAACAATAAAGATGTTTGTAACGTGATCCCCATTATGTCGGATACATTTTTTTTATTTCCATCTTCACCGAATGAATCAATCGCTGTGATAAAATATTATCGCCAGTTCCGTTTTTGTAAAGGCGGTGTATATATCATTTGGCACCCAAGATAAATGATTTTAATGATAAACACTATGTACCACTTCCGTTGTTTTTGTAAGCGGTGATATCCCCCCAAAATGAAATATTTTATAAAGAACTCTTGAATAAACAATGACAGAAATGACAGAAAGTAAATATTATCAGTTACAGCCAATTATATCTGCAATTGAGGACAAAATATCAGACAATAGTTAGTGGAAACAAAAGACGGAATGACCGTTCTGATCACGTGACAAATTAGTGGGGGGTTTTCAATTGGAGATCGCCGAATCCGTAAAAAAGAAAAATGTTTTCATTGCTCAAATAAAATATAACTTTTATTGTGGGTATTAAACATACAAATGGATGCAGGTATGGAACAAACTAGAGGCTGTTGAAAATACTGTTAAATTACGTTACGGTAGCTGTTGTAAATGTTTCATCAATTGCTTTTTCGTACACAATGCGGCTTAATGTATCCTTTGATGTCCAATGTGCAGACTGATCGTTGTGGGTGGAGAATGTGAAAGGAGGGCAGTTTAAATGGAGCAGTGAGAACACTACAAGTTTCAGAGATCACTACACAATTTTAAAACAGTAGTTGCTAATTAATTTTTAATTGAGTAGAAGTATCACTAATCAAGATTTCGAAAACAAAGTGTTCCCGGAATATTTCCAGTAGCTCTGTCTATGGTTCATATAAAATATCTGTTCTGCTTTTTGAATGGATTAGCCTTTGTGGCAGTAGCAGGTTGGGTGATGGTTTGGGGTGTGTGTTTCTTTTGTAATAAATACAAGAATAACATGGGCGTGCATGTTGGGAGTCAAACTTGTAACCTGATCATGACTTTTATTAATTCAAATTCTAAATGACCACTTAGGTTAATGTAACGTCACACCTCTCCCACATATTTTGTATTAATACATTGATCACAAGACACCAGCCCTAGGGTGATATTTAATTGCCAGTTACTGTAGAACTGTAAGGATCAAGCTCGATGTAGTGACATAAAGTAGTTATGTCACAGCTTTGATTCTCAAAATTCACTTTATCATAACGTTTGCCAGATTTAAGAAACTATACAACACAACTTTCATTAATGATATTTGTAAAAACATATCTCAAGTAAAGCAATGGTATTTTATTGTGTTCGATGGATGTTGCATCTATTTGTATTCATGTATTGCTATGTTAATGTATGGAACATCCAAACCACACAGTCTCATGGATCATATGTTTCACAAACTAAAGATATTCACAAACTATTTATCATAATATATATATTTGATATATCCCTGGCGAAAGTTAAAGTAGTATTGATTCAGGGCAAACACCACAAAATAAGTGATTTACTTGTAAAATATGTAGACACATCAGTATTTTATCCAAGGTATAAGTCGGTTAACTTTGAGTAAAAGGTGGGAAGTCAGAGGTGCCAGTAGCTTCTAGATACCAGATGGTTTTGACAAGTGATCAACCATGCAAGCCAGGGCTCGACCTTAGTGGTAGCTTGGGGTGTTTTGGCTACCCATTTGTGTCTCTGGCTACCATATATCTAAATCCAGTAGTGCGCCAGGTTACTAGTTATTTTTGCACATCCAGTTACTCTGCTATCAACAAGACGCTGAAACACCTAAAACAACATATTTAAATAAAAGTAAATAATTTTGTTTTTCTCTCTCTCTTTTTTGAAAAATTATTAAAATTATGGGGCTACCAATTTTTATTGAGGGCTACCAAATTTTATAGCCTGGTGGGCTACCACTTAAACAAATTTAAGGTCACGGTCTGCAAGCGATCTAGACCATGTGATATTTGTTTGTCTATTTTGTTTAACGACACCACTGGAGCATATTGATTAAGTAATCATCGGTTATTGGAATGTCAAACATTTGGTAATTCTGACTCGGAGTCATCAGAGGAAACCCTCTACATTTTTCCTAATGCAGCAAGGGATATTTTATATGCACTTTCCCACAGACAGGAAAGCACATACCACGGCATTTGTCTGGTTGTGGTGTACTGGGTGGAACAAGAAAAAATCCAATCAGCTGAATGGATCCACTAAAGTCAAAAGTGGTTATGTGATATTTGCAACTCAACTATATGATTTGATTGATGGGCAATGCTGGATTGCCTGTTGTACGTTTTTGTAGAAATTTGTCATGTACATATTTATAGCAGTCGATAACTGACCACAGAACATAATTACTGTGTCATTGTATACACATTTATTATATTGTTAAATACCAACACAGATAACGTACAACAGGAGGAGTTTTACCAATGGCACAAATTTTTTACCCAGTGGCACAAAACTGCCATAGATGATGATTCTCTCCCCCCCCCCAACCAATGGTAATTTATATCTCAATGACAGCAGTTGCCATCAGATATGATATGACCAAGTAGTAACATGCAAAATAAGGCATGGCCAGTTTGGCCATGACGTTGTGTTTAATATTCAGTGAATTTGACACGGGTATTGCAGCAATTTGTAGTATATGCCTGCTGTTAAATTTGAACTTATCGATTATTGTATTGCGTTTCAGAATTCTCTTCCGAAGACGATCAGCTGTTTTTGGGGAAAAACGTCATTGAAGCTGTGCTTGACAGTTCTGGAGTAACCATGGTAACTAAAGAGTTCGATGCTTTGAATGTTAATGAACAGATTTTGAGAAGTGTTAAAAACATTTAGAAATGTGCAGGATTGAAAGTTGGGAGTGTCAGAGTTTTATATAATGTCAATATTTTGAGTGGGAGTGGCATTTGTCAAATTAGTGAGATATTTCTAAAGAACAAGTAACTGGTAAGTTAATGTTTTATGAAAAGTATTTGTAAATTAATGTTTTATAAAATATCAGTTCATACCTGTATCATGTTGAATTTCCTTTCGTATTCTACATATATATGTAATTTTAATGATTATTTTGTGCTTCACACATCAACAAAAACAAAGAAAAGGAAAGTGAAAATGTTTTTATTAAATTTGATTTTGTAGTAAACGAAGTACAGACTTTATATATTTTACACCACGACTGGTATATCAAAGGCCATGGTATGTGCTATCCTGTCTGTGGGATGGTGCATATAAAAGATCCCTTGCTACCAGTACTAATGAAAAAATGTGGGTTTTCCTCTCTCAGACTATGTACAGATTACCAAATGTTTGACATTCAATAGCCGATGATTAATAAATGTGTGTCCTCTAGTGGTGTCATTAAACAAAACAAACTTATAACTGTAAATATTTTTGTATTTGTGTTCCAGGAACATGGCTACTTGGTGCACTGTCGTGTGGTAGCCGACTGGACGACGTTCCTGTGTCTCAACTGTAACATGCAGACTCACGCAGTTCAGCCCGGGTCGACAAGTGTGCTCATTAACTCGGCCCTTGAGTCCGACCAGGCCGTCCTCGACAGACTGACACGGTCCTCCGACTTCTCCTCCGTGTTCAGAATAGTGCTGCAGAACCCAGGATCCGACTTCGCTTCTTCCTTACCAGGTATTCTTAAAAACATGTATTTCACGTTTTGAAAAATATTCCCATTTCATGAAGCATTTTATGTCAACAATGTTGTGCTTAACAGTTTTATTCTCATTCCAACTGGTGGACCATGATTCAGGGTTCGAAACTCGCAAAAAAATTGGTGGCTCAAAATATAATAATTACTTTTTTTAAAATTATGGCAAGCAAACCACGAGCAAGATTTGAATGTGGAATACAAATATTAATAGCGGCTCATATGTTATAGCTCTAAAGAAGATAATATTATTTGGGCGACTAACGCCATCATTTTTAATATTTAAGACACCCAAACAGGACATTGGTCGCATCTGGTGACCTGGCCACAGGCCGTTTCGAACCCTGATGATTGATTCATGAAAAGCTATGGTGTTTATTGTCCTGTCTATGGGAAAGTGCATATAACAGATATTAAGCTGTTTATTGTTAGGAACAGCCCATGTGGAGGAGTGAGTTTCCTCTCTTGCTCAACCTAATGTTGAAAGGACTATTTGTGAGACACCACATAATTTGGTGTAGTTTAAGATGTATTGAGATGTCATTAAACAGATATCCCTTTTCTTTCCTCTTTAACAACTGAACTGTCCTGCTATTTATGCATGGTTCAAGATAAAACAGGCCTTGCTGCTTTGGGTAGCAGTAGCCTATGTAGTGGCAGAAAGGTATTTGTTTTTCACTCTCAAGCAGACCTCATCAGAGCTATCGATCGCTCTCACTCCCCTGAGATGTAGTTCAAGGAGTATAATTTTTAGCTCCCTTAGCATGTGGATTTGTATGGTATCAATATAATAATGTCATTAATGGCTTCCCATGATCTACATTAGAGGAGCAATTAATCACTCGTCTATTTTGTTCACAGTGAGGTCTGATCTAGGCCATGTGTCGCAGTGACCATATGTTGGACACTAATACAAAATGTGCTGAGGTGTCATAATAGAAACATTCCTTTCCTTTATTTTCAGACCCACGATCTCACACGTATGAATCTCTCTTTATTTTCAGACCCACGATCTCACACGTATGAATCTCTCTTTATTTTCAGACCCACGATCTCACACGTATGAATCTCTTTTATTTTTAGACCCACGATCTCACACGTACGAATCTCTCTTTATTTTCAGACCCACGATCTCACACGTACGAATGTCTCCAGTCTCTCTTCACTAAGATCCAGCAGCAGCTCAACATTTTCCTTCTTCAGGAAGAGTCAGCCATGGAGGACAGAATCAGGTAGGTTACCATAGTAATGCAATTAACTAATGCTTATTCACAATGCTTAACTACATGTATACTAGAGATTTTGAGCTTTCATATGTTGACACCATAAGATGTTTTTAGAAACAAATACACAGGCAGCATACATGTACATTTCTATATAAAGTGGAATCGTTGGGGCAGAAGGTCACCTGGACACAAGATGCAATGGGATTTTCCCAACAACCAGTTGATTTTAGTAAAAAAATAAATGGATGTGATTTGAATAAAATATGTAGCAATATGTCGGGGTTTTAGATTACACTGTGTTGTATTAGTCTGTCCCCTGAAAAAGCATACCCAAATTGTGTAACTGAAAAGAGTACATTTTTTATCTAGCCGATAGGGGTGAATGTAGTTTGTTTTTTTGTTTGTTTTTTAAACCAAAAAATCCCCTAAAACAACAACCGTATGTACTTAATTTTGGGATGCATGTTCCCTAAAAAACACACTTTTTAGTCCATATTAAATTAATTGCTATGCAGATTTTCTTTTCTGTTCTGAGAGAAAAAAGAAACAAAAGACCTGCTGTGCCATAATAATGCTATCAGCATGATGAAAACCTGGATTTTTCTATTCAGGCTTTTTAGTACCACCCAGTTCAGTTCAACTTTATTTCTGTGCTTATATCCAATTAATGTTCAAGCATGCTGTCGTGGGCACATACCTCAGCTATCTGGGCTGTCTGTCCAGGATAGTGGGTTAGTTGTTGTTACTGGTTACTGAGAGAAAAAGAGAGTGTAGTGGTCTTACACCTACCCATTGAGTCATTAAAACTCGCTCTGGGTGGAAGCCCATACCGGGCTGCGAACCCAGTACCTACCAGCCATATGTCCAGTGGCTTAACGATGACACCACCGAGGCCAGTAGTACCACCCAAAAACTGTTCGTAGCTATCCCTGTTCTTTGATTTTTGCGTAACGTCATCTTCATGTATGTTAACAGCAGGGAGTTAATCATTGTTATTTTATTGTTTTGTCTTGTAGACAGTTTGAACAAGAGCAGAAGGCAGCATTCCAGGAGCTGCAGAACACAGCGAAATCGGACAAGAGAAAGATGATCAGGTTTGATAAAACATTCTATCTCGCTCCAGCCAGTGCACCACGACTGGTATATCAAAGGCCGTGGTATGTGCTGTCCTGTCTATGGGATGGTGCATATAAAAGATCCCTTGCTGCAAATCAAAAAGAGTAGTCCATGAAGTGACGACAGCAGGTTTCCTTCCTCAATATCTGTGTGGTCCTTAACCGTATGCCCGACGCCATACAACCGTAAATAAAATGTGTTGAGTTTGTTGTTAAATAACCATTTCTTTCCTTCACATTTTATTAACCTTCAGACTACTGGATTAATTTCTGACAAAAACCACGTTGAGGGGGTACAAATTTATAACTTTTACTGACATACTTTCACTTCAAATTTTTATATTTGAATCTGTAAGTATTATTTTTGTGGGTTTTTCTAATTTTTATGATATTTTAGATCAGTTATTGTTGATTAATATTAGGCAAAAAAAAGAGAAAAAAGGTCATGTTTAGTTTTGGGCATTTTATTGCTATGTGTCCAGTATTTATGTCCATGATTCCTACTAACTGTGTTTTTCTGGCCCAAATGATTTTTTGGAAAATAACTACGATTCATATCCCAATTTTTAATGATTTTGGTAAAACAGTCAAATTCTTTATCAAATTAGCTGTCACAATCAGCTATCGATTCCTGAAAATGACTGCGATGTTTAGTCTTTGTTCCCAGGTACTTTCCATTGAAAAACTAAAAACTAAAGCTGCCATACTATCAAATAATCCATTTCCTGTTGTACTGTTATTATTTCCGGTGAGTGCCAAGTGCAAAACAGCAGGAAATATGAATTGGGGAATGCACTGTATACAGTGTACAGTATGTCGACTGGTGTGACGTCGGCTGAGATATCTCACCTGCAGTAGTTAGAAGGTGAATGTAGAAGAAACATCAGGAATTATGTTTAGAGCATTTGAAGTGATGTTTTCAACATTAACCTTTACACTACTGGATTAATTTTGGACAAAAACCACGTTGAGTGGGTACAAGTTTATAATTTGTATTCACATATATTCACTTAAATTTTTTCTAAATCCATAAAATAAAGTTCATATTGGTATTGGTAAGTATTATTTTCTTGGTTTTTTATAATTTTATATTTTAAATCACTTAATGTTGATTAAAATTAGGCCAAAAACTGAAAAAGTCGCCTTTACTTAATGGCATTTGTTGCCAGCTGTCCAGTATTTATGTCTATTATTCCTGATAACAGTGGATTTTTGACCAGAATTATAAAAAAACAAACAACTATGATTCATATCCCAATATTTGGAGATTTTCGTTGTTGGTAATACGATCAAACTTATTATCAAATTGGCTGTCACAATCAGCTATCGATCCCTGAAAATGACCGCGATGTTCCGCCATTGTTGTCAAGCGAAAATACTTGCCGAAAACCACTTTTTGAACTCAAAATTCCAATGTATTTTCCATTGAAAAACACCATGAATATGAATAAAATGGGGAATGCATTGTATACAGTGTACAGTATGTCGACTGTCGTGAGGTTGGGTGAGATATCTCACCTGCAGTAGTCAGACGGTTAAGCATACTTCTGGAATATTTCTTGAGACCAGATAAGCAAAACAATATTTTAATATCCCTGCTGCATTTGCATTTTAAAGAATATTGTAGTTGTGCTTTGACATTATCTGTTCTGTCCCAAATCTTAAAGCGACATACCCTAGTTTTTAAAAATGCACGTTTGTCTAAGAAGTAATAGTTAATGAGACAAGCTCTAGTTATTTTTTACTGTATTTTCCTGTTTAAACATAACAGACTTTAGCTTGTCACTGTTATAACCTTATCCTAATGTGTGTTGCAGGTTTGTAGATTAACTAAACTTAGTGTCCATTTGTACCAGCTGAAACTAAGGTCTGCCCCTTTAATATATATTTTGTTTTTCAAAGTTAATAGACCTCTTTCACATTCCACTGCGCATGTGCCCGTTGCGGGGAAACTCGAGGACGCAAACCGCGAACTCACGCGAGATCTCGCAAAAATAGACCTGTGGACAAGTTGGGGGCCATAGACAATGCGAGGCCACGCAGTAGGAATGTAAATATCTCCATGATTAATTATTCTATCAGTAGGGAACCCGAACATTCTGTCGACATCCACCAAGACTTATTGGAGACATTTGTGAATTATTGCTTATCACGAAATAAAAAATATTTTGTTGTTAACACCCGACAAACCATCGGTTCGGATTCGTACACAATAAATATTTGATATGGGCTGAAATAATATTAATGTGTGCGCACGTGTATGTATGCAGATAGTTATTGTATATAACATAATTTAAATATTTATAAAGCATCATACAGATAAATACATTCAGGATTCTTGTCGGGATTTCTTTTCAACAAGTTATTTAAAATTTTGTTCAGTATTTGGAATAAAATTAAATGATACATGTACATATGAAAGTTGAGCTATGGTATATAAAACATTAGAATCAGGCCCGTAGGAACGATATCTTGAGTTGGGGGAGTGGAAGGGGCATAATATGTAGTGGAGGGACACCTCCGACTTCTTTGTTGCTACCGACCTGAGAATAGTCAGAAATGTAACTGTATTGCATATACAGCTATTTAAATTCGAAGCAAGATTATTTAACCAAAGAAAGATGTAAGTTTTATTTATAAAAGATTAGACTAGCCAACAGCTTGATAATATAGCTACAAACTCAGGATGGTCTTCTTATTATAAAATCATGAGGGTTTATTATGCGCAGTTATTCGTTTGAATGTTTGAAGCAAACATATTAAGTACCATGTCAGGCCCGTAGCCAGGGGGATTGAGAGTTTCTCTCCAATGAAAAAAAAAATCTGATTTTATATATAACAGTCCTTGTCCCTAAATGACCGGGATAACGTAACAAGAACGTCTGTCTGAGGTTCCATTTGCTGAAAGTTCGATCCTCCTCAGTGGGCCTGTTTGATTATTTCCCGTCCCAACCAATGATCCATCAAAGGACATCGTGTATGTTATCCTGTTTGTGGGATGTGAGAAGTATGCCATATATCATTTATTATAAATACATTGGTATGACTGAAAACAAACGGTTTCTTGTCGTGGCTCTGTGACCAGGCCATTTTACAGGCATAGTATGATACCACAACTTAATGCAACTTGTTAACGTATATTTCGCAACAAAAGTTCGTGTACAGGGGCGTAGGCTAGGGTGTGTGTGTGTGTTCGGACGACCCCTCCCGCTGAAGCAAATAGTCCGCTTTTAGAACTAGAACATACAGGTTTATACATATGGAGTTTCTGGTGGTACAAAAACAAAATAGAAAAAGGTCCACTTTGTTCATATTCGAACCCCCCCCCCCCCCCCCCCCCCCCCCCCCCCAGTTCCAGATCACGCTATGCCCCTGGTGTATTATTCTCGAGTGTAACCGGCGTCATCTCATTGTTTGGCAAGGGGAAACCCTCCCTCTCTCTCCCCCCCCCCCCCCCCGCTAATCATGCTGGCTACGGACCTGAAGTTATATACACTATTCATAAGTTAGACCAAACATCAAATTAGGACCGTATTGGGTTGCATGGGTCTACCACTCTGGAAAACTTGCTGCACTTTATGTTATGTATAATCATGTACGTTATAAAGACGTGTAATACTTGCATACCATATCAATATATAGGACTTGGCCCTATGCTTGTAAATGTGTATCAAAGAGCTGATGGTATTGCTAACGATCTCGACCAATGTTCTCGGGTACAAAATACAAAATAGTAACCAAACACTATTGTACATACAGATATATTTTTACTTCAAACTGATCTTCATGTATCATGATCTAAATTCTTCAAAACAAACAACGCAAACAGCATGTCAACTTTTATTTCCGCGTTTACATGTGATGTCAAACTTTGAGCCGCGTTTACTCGGTTTCTGACGTCATGCTAAGTTGTAGGTTTTCGCCTGTGATGGCTCATACAATAATTATGTTTTAAAACTTCGTAAATATCAGATATTATTTCAAGTGAAGTTGTATGTATCTGATATAAATGATAGTGAAAATAAAATAAAATAAAGTAAAATAATAAATAAAATAAGATAAATAAATAAGATAAATAAATAAATAAGTAAATAAATAAATACGTAAATAAATAATGTGTGGATAGACATGTAACAGTGATTAGTAATTGTACGACTGTCTTTTTTTAATGAAACGATAAGGGGAAAATAGAGCTGTGATAAAGGTCTATGTGAGTTAGGGTTTTTGGGGGGTTTTTTTAGGGGGAAGGGGAGGCATATTTTATTAAATTTTAAATACTGATACATGTGGTAAATTAAACATCACTGCAAATCCGCGTGAGTATTTAACTGTAATTCTAATTGTTAAAAATAAAAAACCACATTCCACTAAAGTTAATTTTATTGTATGAATCTTTTAATTTTGCGTTGTTAAAATACCCTTGACAGGCAGCTCCAGAGACTTCGTCTAAGTTAATGTTTCACTGCTTTTGGTCTTAAACCATTCCGATGTAAACTTTAGTAGACCGTTGTTCGCAGCCATTTTAACATCTTATACGAAATATGTACGTTGGTCGCTAAAGATTCATAGCTCCTACGAAGCTACTCACAACGCTCATGACAACTGTCGATCATGCCCCCCCCAATTTGTATATAGCCTCGATACTGTCCAATTCGGCAAGGGACAGTACTCTTTGCGCACATGCACAATGGGAATGTGAAAGAGGTCTATTGCTGAAATAGAAATTCATGATGTATTTGAAACAATCACCAAGTAATATATGTGATTATTTTATTCTGTTTCTCTTTCAGTGCTTTAATATTGGCAAATCAGGCTAGAACGGGAGCAGCTGTGGATGGAAAAGATGATCTGGAGCAAGAAAGCCGAGGTATTACTCATGTATACTACTAGTTGTATGTTTGTTTGTTGTTTTTGAGATGATTTCCAGAGGTAAATGTCTTACTGTCATTGTTACTGTTGAAGGGGCAGGACGTAGCCCAGAGGTAACGCGCTTGCCTGGTGCGCGGTCTGTCTAGGATCAATCCTGTTCGGTGGGCCCATGGTTTATTTCTCATTCCAGCCAGTGCACCACGAGTGGTATATCCAAGGCCATGGTATGTGCTGTTCTGTCTGTGAGATGGTGCATATAAAAGATCATTTGCTACTAATGAATTTTTTTTTGCAGGTTTTCTCTCTGAGACTTTTGTGTCATAATTACCAAATGTTTGACATCCAATAGCCGATGATTAATAGATCAATGTGCTCAACTGGTATCGTTAAACAAAACAAAGTTTATTTTTGTTACTGTTGACTGTAAAGTCACATACAGCACAGTATAAATGGTGTAGATTCCTAACTGGATCATTGGGATTCAACAGCTGTTGACATATGAAAAGTATTCATTTTGGCTATAATTCATTAACGGAAACATTACAACTTCCATACCACCAAAATACCTTTCTGTGCTACCTTGCACCTGTCAGTGTGTGCGATCCTGCCTGCCTGTCCTGGACAAAAGAGCTTGTGCCCATGACAGGCGTGCGCTATAACAGCTTGCCCTGAATGTGTCTGTTAAACCAAGTTGAACTGTGGATCACCTGTTCCAAATGTTGTTCTCATTACAGACAAGAATAGAGATCTGAAAGTAACGCGGTCGGGGCCCATGGAAACCCCCAAAGTAAGTTGTAGATTGTTTATAATTGTGTATACCATACCAGCATATTGCACACCAAAAGAGTTTTATGTGTCAAATCGTACATTTACTGTGTATAGCACTTATATGTTATAAGTATAGTGCACTGTTTAGTGATTATGTGCCTTGAAATACACGTGTCAATCTATACATGTATATAACCCAAATGAGTAGTGAATTCTATTTATCCTATAACATTTCTAAAACCATGTAATTCAATTTTTAGTAACTCAAAGTTCTTAAGTCTCCATCGGTAATATGATATCATCATGATTAGAACAAATGTAGTTTTGATGGCACACACTTTAATTAAATCTTATCAAAACATTACGCTCATGTATACAGGTCTTGTTGGTTAATAAACAAATTAACAGCAAAAAAAAAAAAATATCCCTGTTAATTAAGCAAAATATCAAATGGGTTTATGACTTGGCTATTAAGATAAAATGAACTACCTTACGGCAAAACATAAATGAACCCACTGCCTGTAACTTGTAACGTTAAATTTCGGTGAATGCTATTATAGTGCCTTTTTTTATCTAATAAATTTTACAGTCAAAGGATGTGTTTCAATGGGAAACCTAGTTTTAATGTGTGTGGAAGTTACAGTGAGGTACAGTCTTAGACCACTGTCTATTTGTGAACACCATAAACGGGATGACTGGAATGCAGCATTGAATAACTGTTATATGCTTGAGTTTTTAATGTTACAGTTACTGCTGTTTACCTTTTTTGCTAATTATAATTTTTATTATTGTCATTTTTCTTTTTTTCCAGTCTCAAACTCGCTGTAACATTATGCGGTCGTTCAGTAATTATGAACAAAGTCCAGATGCGGAAGGTAAGAAAGATAGTCACATTTCCCACTCTGGTTTGAGAAACATTAAAATGGAGTGAATTTAGTAAAGATGCTCTTATTAATTTTGAAACTGCAATATATAACATATTATAACATCATATATTAAACGAAATGCTTTATTTAACGACACACTCAACACATTTTACCTACGGTTATATGGCGTCGGACATATAGTTTAGGACCACACAGATATTGAGAGAGGAAACCCGCTGTCGCCACTTCATGGACTACTATTTTCGGTTAGCAGCAAGGGATCTTTTATATGCACCATCCCACATACAGGATAGTACATACCACAGCCTTTGTTACACCAGTTGTGGAGCACTGGCTGGAACGAGAAAGAGCCCACATCATTTATTGATTCAAAATACAATGTACAGCTTTAATAAATGTGTATTATCACAATCAGTGGTTATCGTGGGCTACCTTCATACAACATACAAGTCTGTTGCTGTGTTTGTAATACTTTGTCACACACAACAGTGGAATAGGGCCCAACTTTTTTTGTTTAATGACACCACTAGAGCACATTGATTCATCAATCATCAGCTATTGAATGTCAAACATATCGTCATTTTCACAGTCACAGAAAGGGAACCTGCTACATTTTTCCATTGGTAGCAAGGGATCTTTTATATGCACCATCCCACAGACAGGATAGCACATACCACGGCCTTTGATATACCAGTCGTGGTGCACTGGCTAGAAGGAGAAATAGTCCAATTGGCCCACCGACGGGGATCAATCCTAGACTGACCGCGCATCAGATGTGTGCTTTACATCCTGCCCCTAATGTTGCAGTGAAGAATGATACATCTCTATGTCACCTGGATACAGCAAGTATAGCAAAAGGATGTTGAATATTAATGTGGATGATCTATTTTAAATGGTTAAATGTTAATAATAATAATAATAATAATATACTTGACATTGCAACTTTAACATGTTGCAGGAAATGTATAAAAGTCTATTAAAACAGGATTCTAATAATACATTCAATAGTAACCAGTGAATCTACATACAGATACCGACTCCAAACCCTGAGTGAGTGCTCCACAAAGCTCAATGGGTAGGTGTAAACCACTTGCACCGACCAGTGATCCATAACTGGTTCAACAAAGGCCATGGTTTGTGCTATCCTGCCTGTGGGAAGTGCAAATAAAATATCCCTTGCTGCCTGTCCTAAAAGAGTAGCCTATGTGGCGACAGTGGGTTTCCTAAAAAAAAACCCAGTGTCAGAATGACCATATGTTTGACGTCCAATAGCCGATGATAAGATAAAAAATCAATGTGCTCTAGTGGCGTCGTTAAATAAAACAAACTTTACTTTTTAGTAAAGGCATAGGCAGTGAATTGTTTATTACAAAACATCACAACAGACTGAGGAAACAACACTTGCTAACACACTGATAAGTTTTATTTTAGCTCTAGCTGCTATGCTGTTAATCAGTGGAGATTGTCTTCTTCTAGAGTTTCACCGGATTATGCTCAAACTTGGTACAGAGATTCTCTGGGGCTGAGTCAACAGACTTATGGACAGATGTCCTAATTTGTTATTTATTTTATTAATAAAATAATAGTGTTGGCTAACTTTGTAACCCTTTTTTTCATAATACAACACACACATTTTTGGAATTTGTTTTATCCTGTCATTGTCATCTGCGTTTAAAGTTTATGCAGAATCATTTAATAGTGACAATAAGTTTAGTTAACTGTATAATTTATTTGTTGACTGCTACTTAAACAGTTGTGAAAAATAAACAGTTGAGCTGTTTAAGTCCATGGGCAGCTTGTTTTAATCAAGTAATGACAATCAGAACTGGCTCTGTCCAAAGGTGTGGTTTTAACAAAAACATAGGACCTACAGACCTCGTCACTCCTCTGAGACTAGTGCAAGGAGAGTCATTTTTAGCTCTCCTTCTTAACATGTGAATATACAATATAGTAATATTTCATATGGCTCCCCATAATGTACGTTAGGAGAGAAATGAATCACTCCTTTTAGGTTTTTTTTTTTATGGATAACGTCTGAACAGGTATTAACATTTAAAATGTTTTTTTTTTACAAATTATGTCAGAATTTAAAGCTTTGTACAACTCTGTTTTCACAAGGAGTGAACATAATCAGTTTGTGTTGACTTTCCTGAAAATAAAATTTAAATTTAACATTTATACAGATGTTTGTTGTATTGACTGTATCCATTTTTGTTTTCAGCTATGTTCTACCTTGATGAGCTGGAGCCGGAGTTGGAAGCTCCATTCTACGACTCTGACGAAGAAGATAAAGGTAAACATTAGCTGTATTACCTCATTGTAAACCTTAGCTGTATTACCTTGTTGTAAATGTTAGCTGTATTACCTCATTGTAAACATTAGCTGTATTACCTCATTGTAAATGTTAGCTGTATTACTTAGTAAATGTTAACTGTATTTCCTCATTGTAAACATTAGCTGTATTACCTCATTGTAAACGTTGGCTGTATTACCTTGTTGTAAATGTTAGCTGTATTACCTTGTTGTAAATGTTAGCTGTATTACCTCATTGTAAACATTAGTTGTATTACCTCATTGTAAATTATAGCTATATTACCTCATTGTAAACAGCTGTATTTCCTCATTGTAAACAGCTGTATTTCCTCATTGTAAACATTAGCTGTATTAGTACTATTACCTCATTGTAAATGTTAGCTGTATTACCACTGTAAATATTAGCTGTATTTCCTCGTAAACGTTAGCAGTGTTACCTCGTAAACATTAGCTGTATTTCCTCGTTGTAAACGTTAGATATATTACCTTGTTGTAAACATTAGCTGTATCATCTCGTTGTAAACGTTAGCTGTATGACCATCAGTGGTGAAACACCAGGAAATTATTGTTTATATACCATGATTACTGTTGATGACCAAATCAATGATCTGTTGTTTCTCTGGTTAAAGAGACTGTCCGGAGTGTGCTGCTGTATTGATTAGAATATCACTGTCTGTATCTCGTTCAGGTCACTGCACCACAACTGGTATACCAAAGCTTGTGGTATGTGCTATCCTATTCTGTCTGTAGGATGGTGCATATAAAAGATCACTTGCTACTAATGGAAAAAGTTAGCGAGTTTTCTGTCTAAAACTATATGCATTACCAAATGTTTGACTTCCAATAGCCAATGATGAATACTAGTACATCAATATGCTCTAGTGATGTCATTAAACAGAAACAAACTTTAAACAGAATCTGTGTATACATGTACAAGATGTGTCTGATTCTAAATTTTTAGTAGCTCAAACTGGATTTTACCTCCAGATAATTTTATGCACAAAACAATATGTTAGAAGTAATATAAATTTTGAGCTACTCAAACATTGTGACAATTACAAACATATTGGATATACTGATGCTGATATTCTAAGCAAGATATGTATTTAATAAGTAATTATGGTTATTATGAAGGATCTATTATTTGAAAAAATCTTACAATAGCAGCACATTCCGGAAGTATCTTTAATTGTATCAATTAATAACCAATATTCTCATTGTAATTTGGAAGAAAGGAAGGAAGGAAAGAAATGTTTTATTTAACGATGCACTCAACACATTTTATTTAGGGTGTCGAACATATGGTTAAGGACTTCACAGATATTGAGAGAGGAAACCCGCTGTCGCCACTTCATGAGCTACTCTTTTCGATTAGCATCAAGGGATCTTTTATATGCACCATCCCACAGACAAGATAGTACATACCACAGCCTTTGTTACACCAGTTGTGGAGCACTGGCTGGAACGAGAAATAGCCCAATGGGCCTACTGACAAGGATCGATCCTACATCGATCGCGCATCAGGCCAGAAAAATATCAAACATTGGTTAACTGATAATCAGGCCTTCATAAACTCTTGAGTGAGTGATTTGCATTTGTCCTGTCCTGGACAGAGAAGGCAGCTGAGGTCAGGTCTTGTGCCCAGGACAGGCGTGCGCTACAACAGCTTGCTCTGAACGTAAAGCCCTATGACCTGACCTGACCTGATTTGCATTTCATAGGAAAGATACTGAATAAAGCTTGCACATATTGACAAAACAAAGCTTTTTAATGACACACATTGAACAATCACTGAATCGGTGTAATGATACGAGTAATCAAACACGAGTTACTGGGGTTAAAGCTGCAGCTTTTCAAACATCCAGCGGGAGATGCAATGTTACTATGTTTTCAGATGGACAATTAAAAAACGCTCCTGAGGTGAAATTAAGGTGTGCTTGGGCATGCAACAAGTTTTATCACATACCTCAGATTTGAAGGACTGGATAATGAATATGGTTACAGAAACTGGATTTTTTTTGGATTTTTTTTTTTTTTTTTGGGGGGGGGGGGGGTGTTAAGGATGAATTTACATTAAAATTATATTAATAATTTGAACTGTCTCTCCTGGACAGACGTCTCAGAAAACTGAGGTGAAGTATGAAAATGAATTAAAGTGAAATATAAGGTGATATTTCTTGTTTCAGCAAAGCCTCTTGATGACAAGTCTGCTGCGACATGCTCCCACCAACAGCTGATGTACTCTTCCTCAGTCCCAATCTCGGTTCCCATGTGGAAAAACCGGTCAAGCAGCACATATGATGAAGATGACCATGACGTAAGGAAATGGACTAAGACTTGTTCCGTGTTTTTCTCTTTTTTTTTAACCACGGCAAAAACTGAAAGCAAACTGTGGTTAGGAAAGTTTAAGATGGACACACAAAGGTTTATTAATAATTTTGTAAAGTTGGTAGCCAAATTCTAGGTCAGTTTGAGCCAAATTCTAGGTCAATTTTAGCCAAATTCTAAGTCAGTTTGAGCCAAATTATAGGTCGATTTTAGCCAAATTATAGGTCAGTTTGAGCCAAATTCTAGGTCGATTTTAGCCAAATTCTAGGTTGATTTTAGCCAAATTGTAGGTTAGTTTGAGCCAAATTGTAGATCAATTTGAGCCAAATTGTAGGTCAGTTTGAGCCAAATTGTAGGTCAGTTTGAGCCAAATTGTAGATCAGTTTGAGCCAAATTCTAGGTCAGTTTTAGCCAAATTCTAGGTCAGTTTTAGCCAAATTCTAGGTCAGTTTTAGCCAAATGAAATAACAGCATGAATGCTTTGTAAAGAGTTGCATTAATGCGGGGGTTTTAGGGTGGATGTTGGTTTTTGGTGTGGATTTTTAAAGTTATTTTTTGTTTTTATTTTGTATTAGGTTTCTTACATTTTAATCATAATATTAACATTAATTTACATTTGGTGATTTGGTAAATGACACCTAAAAACCTTGCAGAAATTAAACACACTCTCTTGCTGAAGTCATGGCATCGGCTAGTTTTCACTTTTTATACATTCACGTTACCTTTGAACCTTATGCATTTCCCCTTATTGAAATGGATGGAATGGCAGGTATTAGATACCTTATGCATTTTCCCCTCTTACCCACTGAGTGGTTCAAATTTCTCTGACTCCTTATTGAAATGGATGGAATGGCAGGTATTAGATACCGTAACTGTGGTATTTGTTGTCCTGTCTGTGAAAATGCTGATAAAAGAGTTTATCCATGGATTTCTAACCAGAGAAAGTAGTGTATTGACAGCATCACATTTCTTCTTTAACATTAGACCAAGTGTTCCAGTAAGGTTAAGTCTTAACACCTTAAGTCCACTAATACACAATACAATGGAGTATAATGACACACCTTTAATTTTCACATAGGGGCGGGGCATAGCCCAGTGGTAAAGTGCTCACTCGATGGATGGTCGATCTGGACTATTTCTCGTTACAGCCAGTGCACCAAGACTGGTA
Source organism: Gigantopelta aegis (assembly GCF_016097555.1). Lineage (NCBI taxonomy): Eukaryota > Metazoa > Mollusca > Gastropoda > Neomphalida > Peltospiridae > Gigantopelta > Gigantopelta aegis. The sequence goes on along the minus strand of NC_054707.1, from coordinate 46,677,252 downwards.
TATCAAAGGCTGTGGTATGTACTACCCTGTCTATGGGATGGTGCATATAAAAGATCCCTTGCTGCTAATCAAAAAGAGTAGCCCATGAAGTGGTGAGAGCGGGTTTCCTCTCTCAATATCTTTGTGGTCCTTAACCATATGTCTGACGTCATATAATCATAAATAAAATGTGTGGAGTGCATTGTTAAATAAAACATTTCCTTCCTTCCTTCCTTCATTTCCACATAATACGATTTGTTTGTCATTCTAGCACACCCCATCGAATCCAGACCAGATAGCAGCTAACATGCAAGCACTGGCACAGAGTATTACAGACAATGGAAGATACATCTTTGGCGAACGCCCCCGTCCACGACTCAACACAGGCGACTTCATGACATTAAAGCGCTGAGGTCACTGTGTCAACAATCACTTGACCATGACATTGCAGCAGTTGACATTATTTTTGTATTGAGAGTGCTTTAAGAGGAAGAGCTGCCAAAAATATGATCTTGAAATGAAAATGGCAACACTGAGTTTCAGCATTAAAACTGGTTGTTTCCCCTGACATGTTCTCTGCCAGGAGGTTACTACTAACTACAGCAATATTTTGGGGGATGTTGGCATCATCCAGTCTGTACAGATTTAATATGTTTGTTGTTACTTCACTCCATCACATTATGGTTGTTAATAAGACATTTTACATTTTTTAATTCCTTAATTCATCTTCACATCACATTTTGAGTAGTTTATGGCTGATATTGGCCAATTAAGTGATAGACAGAACTTATTCACTAGTCATTTAATGGATTTAAAATATGATAAAGTTAATTCCAACATATAGCAAATGATGTCATACGTGTAGAATTGTTAACAGAATTCTTCCTTTTTGTTGTCTGATCGATCATTGATAGATTTTAAACAGACCACCTCAGAGATCATGACATGCTAATTATTAAATGGTACGTATTTTGTTTTCACATGTGCAGTATTGTTATCTTCCATATGTTAGTAATCGGGCCGACTGAAATCAGATCTTATGATCCACTTTACTCTGCTGCTTGAAATGTGACACTGAATCTGAGAAAGCCGATCGTATCCAGGTGGTAGTTTCATCAGTTAATAGTTTGACCTGTTAATTCGAGTTGCTTGTAAAATCTGCTTCCCATTATCAAGAGGCTAGATGTAGTTCTGTGGTAGAGCACTTGTTTGACATGCAGTGGGTCGTGTAAAATCTGCTTCCCATTATCAAGAGGCTAGATGTAGTTCTGTGGTAGAGCACTTGTTTGACGTGCAGTGGGTCGTGTAAAATCTGCTTCCCATTATCAAGAGGCTAGATGTAGTTCTGTGGTAGAGCACTTGTTTGATGTGCAGTGGGTTGTGTAAAATCTGCTTCCCATTATCAAGAGGCTGGATGTAGTTCTGTGGTAGAGCACTTGTTTGACGTGCAGTGGATCGTGTAAAATCTGCTTCCCATTATCAAGAGCCTGGATGTAGTTCTGTGGTAGAGCACTTGTTTGACGTGCAGTGGATCGTGTAAAATCTGCTTCCCATTATCAAGAGGCTGGATTCTGTGGTAGAGCACTTGTTTGACGTGCAGTGGATCGTGTAAAATCTGCTTCCCATTATCAAGAGGCTGGATTCTGTGGTAGAGCACTTGTTTGACGTGCAGTGGATTGTGTAAAATCTGCTTCCCATTATCAAGAGCCTGGATGTAGTTCTGTGGTAGAGCACTTGTTTGATGTGCAGTGGGTTGTGTAAAATCTGCTTCCCATTATCAAGAGCCTGGATGTAGTTCTATGGTAGAGCACTTGTTTGACGTGCAGTGGGTCGTGTAAAATCTGCTTCCCATTATCAAGAGGCTAGATGTAGTTCTGTGGTTGAGCACTTGTTTGAGATGCAGTGGGTCGTGGGATCTTTACCCCTCGGTGGACCTTATTGTTTTTTCTCAACATTGGTACATCATTATGTTTATAGGAAACTGCATGTGAAAGATTCATTTACTGCTATTTGGTAAGAGTAGCTTATGTGGCAGCAGAACGTTTCCTCTTTCACACTCTAGACCTGACGTAGAAATAACCAGGTCAGACATCAAACAACTACAGTTTCAAATATGCTGACCTGGAGCCTAATTCATAAAGGTCTCTTAGGCTCTGCTAAACAACAAAGCATCCTCTTTGCAAGTCTTTTTGCATTGCACTGCGAGATCGCAGATTTGCGAGAGTTTAGTGAACTAGGCCCCTGGTGCTTATGGCTTGAAAAATGAATGGTGAGCAATAAAATGCTCTCCTAAACTTTTGTAGGAGAGCAATTGATCTCAGTGTCAAATTCGCAATAATTTTAAGTAAAATAAATTAGAGATATTGGCGTATGATTAGGTGAGCAGTTTTTGGCCCATGCAGAATTTGTGAGATCAGTTGTTCATATCATACCATAAGGACTGTTGTTAAAAAATAATTCTGTATTTCTGCATGCATCCAGCTGCTGGCATTGTGTGTGTGTCTGTGTCTGTGTGCATCTGTGTGTCTGTGTGAGAGTGTGTGAGTCTGTGTGAGAGTGCGAGTGTGTGTGTGTCTGTGTGTGTATGTGTCTGTGCGTGTGAGTGTGTGTTTGTGTCTGTGTGCATCTGTGTGTCTGTGTGAGAGTGTGTGAGTCTGTGTGAGAGTGCGAGTGTGTGTGTGTCTGTGTGTGTATGTGTCTGTGCGTGTGAGTGTGTGTTTGTGTCTGTGTGCATCTGTGTGTCTGTGTGAGAGTGTGTGAGTCTGTGTGAGAGTGCGAGTGTGTGTGTGTCTGTGTGTGTATGTGTCTGTGCGTGTGAGTGTGTGTGTGTCTGTGTGTGTATGTGTCTGTGCGTGTGAGTGTGTGAGTCTGTGTGAGAGTGTGTGAGTCTGTGTGAGAGTGCGAGTGTGTGTGTGTCTGTGTGTGTGTGTGTCTGTGCGTGTGAGTGTGTGAGTCTGTGTGAGAGTGTGTGAGTCTGTGTGAGAGTGCGAGTGTGTGTGTGTGTGTGTCTGTGTGTGTATGTGTCTGTGCGTGAGAGTGTGTGAGTCTGTGTGAGAGTGCGAGTGTGTATGTGTCTGTGCGTGTGAGTGTGTGTTTGTGTCTGTGTGCATCTGTGTGTCTGTGTGAGAGTGTGTGAGTCTGTGTGAGAGTGTGTGAGTCTGTGTGAGAGTGCGAGTGTGTATGTGTCTGTGCGTGTGAGTGTGTGAGTCTGTGTGAGAGTGCGAGTGTGTGTGTGTCTGTGTGTGTATGTGTCTGTGCGTGTGAGTGTGTGTTTGTGTCTGTGTGCATCTGTGTGTCTGTGTGAGAGTGTGTGAGTCTGTGCGTGCGAGTGTGTGTGTGTCTGTGTGTGTGTATGTGTCTGTGCGTGTGAGTGTGTGTGTGTCTGTGTGTGTATGTGTCTGTGCGTGCGAGTGTGTGTGTGTCTGTGTGTGTATGTGTCTGTGCGTGTGAGTGTGTGTTTGTGTCTAAAGTTGATACAGGACCTGCCATTGTGTTTGTACAGAGAGTGAATTTTAAGATCTGATTTCAGTGGGAACTGATTGTTAATCAGTCTCTAGAACTATGCATTTGATGTGCTAGTCGGCTTTAAAGCAACACATATATACCTCTGAATAACCTTTTATATGGAAGTCATAATTCTTTTTTTAAGACATTATACATGGATCCACCCTTGAGATCTATATACAGTATACACCATAGCATAACTATACAGTACTTAAAAGTGCTTCTCAATTGTATAGTTTGTAGTTCAATGTTTGAGAATCTTTCAAGTATATTAGAAACTGCTATAAATGACACATTGTACATTGGCGTAGCCGGGATTTTATACTGGGGGTGGGGGGGGGGGAGACGAGACCCACATTGGGGGAGGTGTGATGGGGGTGATCTGTCCCTAGGTTATGCCAGTGACATTGTACGACAACACACTCAATAAAGGGACACCTGTACCCGGCCTGTGTGCTCTATAGAGTAGGTGTCCTCTGTAGATAGGTTTGAATGTACTGTTAATTGTATATTAAAATTTAGTTTAGTAAGAAGAGATGTTGAAATTTGTTTAAACCAAACCCTTAATTAACTCTGAGTATTGCCCATACCTTTTGATTTTGACATTGTCAGCTTTTATTAAAGGTCTGTGTTCCTCTTACAACATTGCTGAGTACTTCTAGTTGACAACACATTAATTTAATTACATCTTGGCTAAATCCAGCCAGACCGAGAAGAAACATTTACTAGACTGGTTTATGTGCTTCATGTTAAACCAAATGACTACATTGGGGACCAGTCAAATAGTTCACGAATGTTATTATCACTCGCCATCGGGGTTGTGTTGTCGTGGTGATTGGCCATTGATTACTCTTCGACTGGACACGGACATTAACATGCACTTGTTTCCAGGTAGGATTTGGAAGTTTTGTGTTTGGAATGCTGGTTGAATTTGTAGTGGATGATGCATTGAAATAAATATTACATCATCAGATGTGAAGAAATTAATACTCAAGGGCAGGACATTTGTTTGTCCAGAAATGCCCTACTGGGACAATATGTTGTAAGTTGAATTTGTTTTTTTTTTCATTGTATTACCTAGTCCAACTGGGCACAATTTTAATGTTTTCTTGTTAGGATTTGGTTTAAACAAATATTTTTGAATTGTATGTATCACCAGTTTAAATAATCAAAACATACCAAACATTTCTGACTACAGTGTGTTAAATTGTATGTTTGAAGAAAGGGATGTGTGTGTGTGTGTGTGTGTGTGTGATGAGACCTGAAAACCTCTAAAGGCTACCAACTGCCAGCACAAAGTTGGCCATCTCGACGACTGTGTTGTATTTTCTCCAACTTCCAACTTACGACAGGTGCACTCAGATTAACAACTCATGGGTTGTACAACGAGAATGGAGTTGTAAGAGCGCTCACACTAGCAGCTGGACACTTGTAGAAGTCGTGACAGCAGAAAGCTGGCCAACATTGTGCTGACAGTTGGTAGTCTGACCATGGCATTAGGTTTTATTTTATTTCCCCAGTGACATTCTGAAAAAGTTAGTTTAGAAAAACATTATTATTAGATTTATATTCAACTAAGATGTATTTATGTTTATGACTTGCTCTGAGAAAAAGGTGCTACACACATGTAACAATGAAAATACTACAGATGTAACTGCCAAATATAGACCTACAACTTAGTCCTTCACGTTTGAAACTATCGGACAAGTAATAAATCGCTCGCCTTATAAACTCCAGGCAAGTGATTAGTGTTCTACAGGAATCAAGATGAGTACAAGACGTACATTGACAAAAAGATATTTTGAATAGCACAAACATAAACATAAATGTTAATGCTCGGAAGTTACAGCAACAATAATAACTCACGGATGTATCAAACACTGAGGCTGGCTGGGTTAGAGTGTGAGTGTGAGTGAGTGTGTGAGTGAGTGAGAACCCTTTTAACATGCCCCTATACCACTGATGTTTCGGGCATGTCCATCCTGGACCTGGCCTCTGGATAGCCAGTGGTCTGTTCCGGGACAGAATAACAACCAGCAGAAGGCACACTGTTGCCATATTTTAGATGGACTATAAAAAGGCTCCTGAGATGAAATTAAAATGGGCTTGGGTGCCCTCGCATATTTGTGCACCTCAAATGTGAAGGACTACATGAACAAACTGTGAAATGTAAACCTACAGTCAGGTTGTTTTGGGGTGGAGTTTTTAATATATAACTGATCGATATATATATATATATATATTAATGACAATGATTCTTTGCAGTTCTGTTTTACATACAGACATGTTCAGCTTTAATTCAAAGTACCATTTCTGATATTCACTGTATATAAATGTATATGAATGGATACAACTCTGTCAACCTGTTTATAAATTCAGAGTCCTGTAACTTATTTTTAACATTGTTTAAGATTGAGTCTGTGCTTACAAAAGTTAAATGTAGTCAGACTTCTGACTCTGCTGAAATTGTTTGAATTCAAATTCCTAGCAATTTATATTGCATTACAGTTTTCAGTCAATAGTTCAAACTCTTTAGCATTCTGTAAACATACAAAGGTCGTATTTGTATTCATTCTGCAAGTAGTTTTAACAATTTTTTGTCAAGAACAGTTTGTTTGCATAATCACAGTAATAGCTTACATTCCATAGCTATGATTATATAATTATGTGATTTATTTTATAAAAACACATACCACTCGACTACTACAATGTCTTGTGGTGTATATTCTTGTGCAAAATAAACTCATGCAATAAATAGAAAGCGAAAAAAACATACATGTATGTGAAGTCCTGTATATTTATTTGCCAAATGGATGAGAGAAAAGGAATCGATCATATGCAGCTATGTGTGAGAGAAAAAGTTCCCCTATGGTGTTGCAGATGTCAGCCCTGGGACTTGGCAAGCCATGTTCTAGGTGAAAACATCCACCACCTCGAGAGTACTCTTTGTATCCCACATGGTCACATAATATGATGGAGTTTTATATTGTCGCACACCTATTGGTGAGAACACCATGCATTATTTATGATTTCACATGGCAAAATAACATACGTGTGATATCACTTTACAGCCATACAATTAGCTGCTCCAATGTGATGACCCGGTATCGATGGTCATACCATATATATATATACATGTATCCCATAGAAATAACACAATCAAAAATGATTACTCTGTGATGCATAAGTTAGCTGCAAATGTAAGCATTGTAAATATGTTTTAGTTGGAAAAGATGTTTTAAACCTGGTTTTTGAGGATTAATAAGAAATAGAATACTACATTTGTGTCTTGTTAGATCCCATTTATCATACAAATTGTTTAAAAATGTATATTCATTTTAAAACGACTCTTAAGATAAATGGTATCTAATGGTCACTCATATAGTATTCCCTAAGTCTTTCATTTAATAAAAGCCAACAAAAAGCTAAGCATCAAGTTTCCAAGTGTCATATTTTTATTAGAAACTCAGAAATAACTGACTATCGTAATCTGTATTTCATCATGTCACATTTGTAATTTGAGAAAATAATCATGGCTTGAATTCATAGCTGTTAATGGTTTGGAGTTATTGTATTTTTCTGTCTCTTGTAAGCTGGCGATCCCTGTCAGATATAGGTATCATACAGTGCTATAATTTCTTTTGACAGTTTCGCACTAAACAATATGGGCCGAATTTACGAAGCTTGATTTTCTTAAATGCAGGTGTCCAAGCATTGTTAATATATGTAAGACATAACAGGCTTCGTAAATTCAGCCCTAAATGTGCAGCAGACACTCTACTTAATTTTATGTACCCATTGTGTAATGTAAAACTTTTTATCAGTAGTAGTTTTTTTTATTTTATTAGTAGTATTTTCTTATTAGTACCGGTAGAATTCACTCATGTTTTGTGACTAAGTAAATTGTGTGTCAGGAAGATATTTCTGGTATTTGGCCGTATTGTTTTGATGCTTATTTAAAAAATCCCTGCATTTATACATTAACTAATTTTTCACTCAATTATCACTCACTGCCTTTCACCTTAGTAAGGTAGAATGGTTCCATAGCATGGTTTTCACTAACAATTATTATGTTTATCTTGAACCACAAAATATGTGATCCAATCAGCACCAAGATGGTGTAAATGCATTTTACTAAACAATTTTACGATTTTATAGTGTGTAAGTTTTTCAGCATGGTGACACCATAACATGCAGTATTTACTAGCAGCCTAAAAGAACACATCAACAATGTCAAATTGTGTATTGTAATCTACTTGCAAAAATGAAGATATGAAAAAGCACAGAAATGCACATGATAAATCATGCATGGAATATGCACAAGTAATAATTACAGAGAAAACTGATTCTTCTGTTTTTCAAACTTGGCACAATCAGTATTTTGTGTATCTGGTTTTTCTTCCATTATTTCATTGATTATATTTTGTGGTTTTAAAAATAAAAAGAGAAAAAAAAAGAAGAAAGAAATACATATGCATATGGTTATGGGAATTCATCTTGATAATCAACAGTTAAAAAAAAAAAAAAAAAAATCTTCATCATGTTGGTTATTGGTTTTATGTACACCTGCAAAATGTTTTCATAAAGAAAGATTACACTGTTTGGTTTTGGGAAAAATGCTTTCTCATGTTTTTAGATAACATCATGGCATTATCTTCGTCTCATTCAAAATATACTACAGTTAATTGTAATTTTAATGGAATCTTTGATATTTTAGACTGATTTTAACCCATGTTCAAGTTTATTGGTATTGGTATAATGTCTGTTCTTGTTATTCTGTGGTTGGTTGGATTTATGGTGTGTGTGCTCATGTCTGTATGTCTGTCACTGTCTATGTGTCTGTGACTGACTGACTGTCTGTGTGTGTATGCGTTTGAGTGTGTCTGACTGGTAAAATATCCGATGTGACGATGTGTTTTTAATGAGGTAAAAACTTGTTTAATAGCAAGTTGACAATGTGGATTTTTGCTATATTAACAAAGGTAGCAATATGTGAAATATACTTTTGTGTCACTCATATTTTGTATTTGTCTATGTTTGTAAATTTCTATTTTATAAAAGCTCAACTTAATAGTTTTTCTTAAAATATTTTATACCAAAAGTCAAACTATCAAAGTATGTAGTTCAAATATACCAGGGTCATAGGTAGCATTAAGTGTCATCACTAGAAATTCTTTCCTTGCCTTAGGTCGATGATTGTTTACATTCTCTCCCCAACACTAAAACCTCCAAGACCAGTGAATGTAGCTAAGGCCCAGAATTTATGCATCGATAATGACTAATTACAAATATAATACATACATGATAATATGTATAATTGATCATATGTATATTCGGTGAATACTGATTGTTTTGTTTATTTGTTTCATTTCTCTTTACAAAAATATCCTTTTTTTTCTTTTTTTTTTTCTTTTTTTTTCGGTGAAAAGGATAAGCTTAAATATGATTTTCTAGTTGTTTTTGTTTGTGTGAATATTTTTTCAAATTCTTTCCTCTGTTACTATTTGCATTATTTAAAAAATATATATTTGTAACACACTGCACGTGCCTGAGGGTGGAGGGGGGAACTTTGTACATATGACGTTGTGCTGTGGGCAGTTACAGTTTAGGAAGCTCCTCAAGCTACACCTTGATCTTCTTGTGTTTTTGTTTGCCCCGGACTATTTTCTCAAATAGTATTTAACCTGTGGACATTGAGAACCAAGACAGGAATAAAAGCATTCTTCTTTTAAGTTGTAGTTTCTTTTCCTAATGATTCTAATTGTAATCTTTTAAACTTTTTAATTTGCTAAATATAACACAGGAGCCATTTTCGTCTTTCTTGTTTTTTTAATTATTATTTCTTCTTCTTCTTTTTTTTTTTTTTCATTTATTTAATTTTAATTTGTACCGATTTTGTTTTGTTTTCTTTAGCCCTATTTTGGATTGTTTTTGCAAGTGAATAGTTGTCTATACATTGCACTTGCAATCAGCTGACAATGCATACCACTACTTGACAACGGTTGTTTAATATGCAGATCTCCGACTGTTTATCTTGTACTTTTCTTCACATTAATAAATTTGTGATAGAAAAAACCCTAAAGCTTGTTGGTGTTTTATGTTCGTCAGGTACGGTATGTGATATTTCAACATATACTTTAGTTCATTCATTCATTCATTTCAACTTATTTTCGTGCTTATATCCAATTACCGTTCAAGCACACACTTCAGCTATCTGGGCTATCTGTCCAGGACAGTGGGTTAGCTGTTAGTGAGAGAGAAGTCTGTTTAGTTGCCTTACCCACTGTTAAACTCGCTCTGGGCGAGAGCCGGTACATGGATATGAACCCAGTACGTACCATCATTAAATCAATGTTGTAACCACTACGCCACCAAGGCCGGTTCCAACGTACATGATTTCAACAATTTTAATATTATTTCTTTTTTAATTAAATATGGTTTTAGCAAAGTAGATTTAATTTGATTTGCACATGTAAAATGACCTTTATATGAGTGTGTTGTTGAGCTTGTAGCTTTTTTATTATAATTAATTTTGATGTTTTATAAATTGCTGAATATGTACTAAATGTTTCATTCACGCTGTGCGTACAGTGTGATAGTGTAAGGAAATTCACAGCAGCTGTTATCGTTGTGGACCTAGGCTTGGAATAGTCTTTGAGTTTTCGTTTGCCCTAGCTATTACTGCGTATGACGTGCATTTCGAATTACGTTTATGGGGGAAAAAATGCTCTTCGACCACACAGTCATTAGGCGTATGTCTAAAATAGTTTCCAAAAACTGACAGTAGGTAGCCTTCGTCTGACCAATTTCCATTTCCCAGGGGACATTTCCTTTTTATCAGAGTGAACAATATAAACACTACAAAGAGAAACCGCATGGCGTTATCCTAAGCAACTTGAGGATGGGACGTAGCTCGGTGGTACAGCGCTCGCTTGCTGCGCGGTCGGTCTGGGATCAATTCCTGTCGGTGGGCCCATTGGGCTATTTCTCGTCCCAGCCAGTGCACCACGACTGGTATATCAAAGGCCGTGGTATGTGTTATCCTGTCTGTGGGATGGTGCATATAAAAGATCCCTTGATGCTAATCGAAAAGATTTTTAATCCAGATACCGACTCCAAATCCTGAATGAGTGCTCCGCAAGGTTCAATGGGTAGGTGTAAACCACTTGCACCGACCAGTGATCCATAACTGGTTCAACAAAGGCCATGGTTTGTGCTATCCTGCCTGTGGGAAGCGCAAATAAAAGATCCCTTGCTGCTAATCGGAAGAGTAGCCCATGTAGTGGCGACAGCGGGTTTCCTCTTAATATCTGTGTGGTCCTTCACCATATAACCGTAAATAAAATGTGTTGAGTGCGTCGTTAAATAAAACATTTCCTTTCCTAAGCAACTTGATTCCTTTTCCTTTTTTTTTCTTCTTTTTTTTGCCATCATGTCTGGTTTCTTGTCCCAACAAAGTCTTCTAGAGGGTCAAACTTCATTAGTTGTTACATATAGTAAAATGTGTGTAGTTTAGACATGTTAATGATAAAACAGAACCACAGGGAATCCTGACTATGACTATGACCACATCGGAGATGGTAGGTCTTTGAACCTGCTGCTCCTGCTTTTGTCCGGCTTGTTGCTTGACGACGGTGACGTAGACTGGTCTGTGTATGTGGAGATAGTGACGAGTAATGGCTTGTGGGTTGCACTATGTGACTGACGGAGGTAGGGATTGGGGATTTGTCCTATCGGCCGCAATTACCAGAAGCCAACTTTAACTTTTCATTAGTAACCATCACTGACGTGGACTTGTTTAGATTCCAGTTTTCTGTAGGTTTTAGATTCCTGTTTTACTCGTGTTACTTCTCCTCCTCGTTCGTCGTCTTCGTTGTCTTCTTCTTCGTTTTTCCTGGAAAACCAGCTAGTCAACTCAGTTGTTAGTCCAGCTTCGTCCAGCCAATACGCCTGTCCGTCCAGCCAGCAATACGCCCGTCCGTCCAGCCAACAACACGTCCGTCCGTCCAGCCAGCAATACGCACGTCCGTCCAGCCAGCAACACGCTCATCCGTCCAGCCAGTAATACGCCCGTCCGTCCAGCCAACAATACGTCCGTCCGTCCAGCCAGCAATACGCACGTCCGTCCAGCCAACAACACGCCCATCTGTCCAGCCAACAACACGCCCTTTCGTCCAGCCAGCAATACGGCCGTCCGTCCAGCCAGCAAGACACCCATCCGTCCAGCCAGCAACACGCCCATCCGTCCAGCCAGCAACACGTCTGTCCGTCTAGCCAGAAATACGCCAGTCCGTCCAGCCAACAACACGTTCGTCCGTCCAGCCAGCAATACGCCCTTTCGTCCAGCCAGTAATACGCCCGCCCGTTCAGCCAGCAACACGCCCATCCGTCCAGCCAGCAATACGCCCTTTCGTCCAGCCAGTAATACGCCCGTCCGTTCAGCCAGCAACACGCCCATCTGTCCAGCCAACAATGCACCCGTCCGTCCAGCCAGCAATACACCCATCCGTCCAGCCAGAAAATACACCCGTCCGTCCAGCCAGCAATACGACCGTCCGTCCAGCCAGCAATACGCCCGTCCATCTAGCCAGCAACACGCCCGTCCGTCCAGCTAGCAACACGCCCATCCATCTAGCCAGCAACATGCCCATCCGTCCAGCCAGCAATACGCCCATCCGTCCAGCCAGCAATACGTCCATCCGTCCAGCCAGCAACACGCCCGTCCACCCGTCCAGCCAGCAATACACCAGTCCGTTCAGCCAGCAATACACCAGTCCGTTCAGCCAGCAATACACCCATCCGTCTGGCCAGCAATACGCCCGCCCGTCCGTCGAGCAATACAATACACCCGTCCGGCCAGCAGTACGCCCGTCCGCCCAGCCAGCAATACAATAGGCCCGTCCGTCCAGCCAGCAATACAATACACCCGTCCGTCCAGCCAGCAGTACGCCCTTCCGTCCAGCCAGTAATACAATACGCCCGTCCGTCCAGCCAGCAGTACGCCCGTCCGTCCAGTCAGCAATACAATACGCCCGTCCGTCCAGCCAGCAATACAATACACCCGTCCGTTCAGACAGCAATACAATACACTCGTCCGTTCAGCCAGCAACACGTCCGTCCACTCGTCCAGCCAGCAATACGGCCGTCCGTTCAGCCAGTAATACAATACACTCGTCCATCCAGCCAGCAATACAATATACCCGTCCGTACAGCCAGCAATACAATACACTCGTCCGTTCAGACAGCAACACGTCCGTCCACTCGTCCAGCCAGCAATACACCCGTCCGTTCAGCCAGCAATACAATACGCCCGTCCGTCCAGCCAGCAATACAATACGCCCGTCCGTCCGTCCAGCCAGCAATACAATACACCCGTCCCTTCAGCCAGCAATGCAATACACCCGTCTGTTCAACCAGCAATACAATACACCCGTCCGTCTGGCCAGCAGTACGCCCGTCCGTCCAGCCAGCAATACAATACGCCCGTCCGTCCAGCTAACAGTACGCCCGTCCGTCCAGTCAGCAATACAATACGCCCTTCCGACCAGCCAGGAATACAATACACGCGTCCGTCCAACCAGCAGTACGCCCGTCCGTCCAGCCAGTAATACAATACGCCCGTCCGTCCAGCCAGCAATACAATACACCCGTCCGTTCAGCCAGCAACACGTCCGTCCACTCGTCCAGCCAGCAATATACCCGTCTGTTCAGCCAGCAATACAATACACTCGTCCGTTCAGCCAGCAATACACCCGTCCGTCCAGCCAGCAATACAATACGCCCGTCCGTCCAGCCAGCAATACAATACACCCGTCCGTTCAGCCAGCAATACAATACATCTGTTCATTCAGCCAGCAACACGTCCGTCCACTCGCCCGTTCAGCCAGCAACACGTCCGTCCACTCGCCCAGCCAGCAATACACCCGTCCGTTCAGCTAGCAATACAATACACTCGCCCGTTCAGTCAGCAATGCACCCATCCGTCTGGCCAGCAATACGCCCGCCCGTCCGTCCAGCAATACAATACACCCGTCCATTTGGCCAGCAGTACGCCCGTCCGTCCAGCCAGCAATACAATACGCCCGTCCGTCCAGCCAGCAATACAATACACCCGTCGGTCCAGCCAGCAGTACGCCCATCCGTCCAGCCAGTAATACAATACGACCGTCCGTCCAGCCAGCAGTATGCCCGTCCGTCCAGTCAGCAATACAATAAGCCCGTCCGTCCAGCCAGCAATACAATACACCCATCCGTTCAGCCAGCAATACAATACACTCGTCCGTTCAGCCAGCAATACAATACATTCGGTTGTTCAGCCAGCAACACGTCCGTCCACTCAGCAATACAACACGCCCGTCCGTCCAGCCAGCAATACAATACGCCCGTCCGTCCAGCCAGGAATACAATACACTCGTCCGTCCAGCCAGGAATACAATACACTCGTCCGTTCAGCCAGCAATACAATACACTCGTCCGTCCAGCCAGCAATACAATACACCCGTCCGTTCAGCCAGCAATACACTCGTCCGTTCAGCCAGCAATACACTCGTCCGTCTGGCCAGTAGTACGCCTGCCCGTCCGTCCAGCAATACAATACATCCGTCCGTTTGGCAGCAGTACGCCCGTCCGTCCAGCCAGCAATACATTACGGCCGTCCGTCCAGACATCAATACAGTCCGTCCAGACAGCAATACAATACACCCGTCCGTCCAGCCAGCAGTACTCCCGTCCGTCTGGCCAGCAGTACGCACGTCCGTCCAGCCAGCAATACAATACGCCCGTCCGTCCAGACAGCAATACAGTCCGTCCAGACAGCAATACAATGCACCCGTCCGACAAGCCAGCAATACAATACACTCGTCCGTTCAGCCAGCAACACGTCCGTCCACTCGTTCAGCTAGCAATACAATATACTCGTCGTTCAGCCAGCAATACACCCATCCGTCTGGCCAGCAATACGCCCGCTCGTCCGTCCAGCAATACAATACACCCGTCCGTCTGGCCAGCAGTACGCCCGTCCGTCCAGCCAGCAATACAATACGCCTGTCCGTCCAGCCAGCAATACAGTCCGTCCAGCCAGCAATACAATACACCCGTCGGTCCAGCCAGCAGTACGCCCGTCCGTCCAGCCAGTAATACAATACGACCGTCCGTCCAGCCAGCAGTACGCCCGTCCGTCCAGTCAGCAATACAATAAGCCCGTCCGTCCAGCCAGCAATACAATACACCCGTCCGTTAAGCCAGCAACACGTCCGTCCACTCGTCCAGCCAGCAATACACCCTTCCGTCCAGCCAGCAATACAATACACTCGTCCGTTAAGCCAGCAACACGTCCGTCCACTCGTCCAGCCAGCAATACACCCTTCCGTCCAGCCAGTAATACAATACACCCGTCCGTCCAGCCAGTAATACAATACGCCCGTCCGTCCAGCCAGCAATACAATACACCCGTCCGTCCAGCCAGCAATACAATACACTCGTCCGTTCAGTCAGCAATACAATACACCCGTCCGTCCAGCCAGCAATTTTATACACCCGTCCGTCCAGCCAGCAATACAATACACCCGTCCGTTCAGCCAGCAATACACTCGTCCGTTCAGCCAGCAATACACTCGTCCGTCTGGCCAGTAGTACGCCTGCCCGTCCGTCCAGCAATACAATACATCCGTCCGTTTGGCAGCAGTACGCCCGTCCGTCCAGCCAGCAATACATTACGGCCGTCCGTCCAGACATCAATACAGTCCGTCCAGACAGCAATACAATACACCCGTCCGTCCAGCCAGCAGTACTCCCGTCCGTCTGGCCAGCAGTACGCACGTCCGTCCAGCCAGCAATACAATACGCCCGTCCGTCCAGACAGCAATACAGTCCGTCCAGACAGCAATACAATGCACCCGTCCGACAAGCCAGCAATACAATACACTCGTCCGTTCAGCCAGCAACACGTCCGTCCACTCGTTCAGCTAGCAATACAATATACTCGTCGTTCAGCCAGCAATACACCCATCCGTCTGGCCAGCAATACGCCCGCTCGTCCGTCCAGCAATACAATACACCCGTCCGTCTGGCCAGCAGTACGCCAGTCCGTCCAGCCAGCAATACAATACGCCTGTCCGTCCAGCCAGCAATACAGTCCGTCCAGCCAGCAATACAATACGCCCGTCCGTCCAGCCAGCAATACAATACACCCGTCGGTCCAGCCAGCAGTACGCCCGTCCGTCCAGTCAGCAATACAATAAGCCCGTCCGTCCAGCCAGCAATACAATACACCCGTCCGTTAAGCCAGCAACACGTCCGTCCACTCGTCCAGCCAGCAATACACCCTTCCGTCCAGCCAGCAATACAATACACTCGTCCGTTAAGCCAGCAACACGTCCGTCCACTCGTCCAGCCAGCAATACACCCTTCCGTCCAGCCAGTAATACAATACACCCGTCCGTCCAGCCAGTAATACAATACGCCCGTCCGTCCAGCCAGCAATACAATACACCCGTCCGTCCAGCCAGCAATACAATACGCCCGTCCGTCGATATTGTTGTACCCGGACTACAGGGTCAAAACGGTAGAGGTTTTCTGTTTGAGTTTGCATGAATTACAAGTTTGTTTTGTTTAACGACACAACTAGAGCACATTGATTTATCAATCATCGGTTCATTTTCCCATTGGTAGCAAGGAATATTTTATATATACACCATCCCGCAAAAAGGATATCACATACCACGTCCTTTGATATACCAATCGGGGTGCACTGGCTGGAACGAGAAATAGTTCCATGGGCCCACTGATGGGGGTCGATCCTAGACCGACCACGCATCAGGTGTACGCTTTACCACTGGGCTACGTCCTGCCTCTACATGGATTACAACTAATAGTGTGGTTAGACTGATGAAAATACATGGTGAAAAGGTTTCAGGTCAGCTCATTTTGCCCGAATTTGAGGATTTGTTTCAGCACTGGGGTGGGCAGTTGACCCCCTCCCCCCCGTCTGGTACGCTTATTTGTGTGTGTGTGTGTGTGCGTGTGTGTGTGAGTGAGTGGGGAGAGGGGGAGTTGGTTGTTTATTTACTTGTATTGTTTATCTTTTTTATTTGCTTTTATATTTATTATTTTCCCCCCCCCCCCCCCCCCCCCCCCCCCCCGTTGCTGCTGTAGCCTATTGAGGTATAATACATAGCTCAGTGTGTTTCACTGAATCAAAGTAAAGGTTGTTTTATTTAACGACGCCACTAGAGCACATTTATTTTTTTATCTTATCATCGGCTATTGGACGTCAAACATATGGTCATTCTGACTGTTTTTAGAGGAAACCCTCTGTCGCCACATAGGCTACTCTTTCACGACAGGCAGCAAAGGGTCTTTTATTTGCGCTTCCCACAGGCAGGATAGCACAAACCATGGCCTTTGGTGAACCAGTTATTGATCACTGGTCGGTGCAAGTGGTTTACACCTACCCATTCAGCCTTGCGGAGAACTCACTCAGGGTTTTGAGTCGGTATCTGGATTAAAAATATCATGCCTCGACTCGGATCCGAACCCAGTACCTACCAGCCTGTAGACAGATGGCCTAACCACGACGCCATCGAGGCCGGTGGAACCAGTCTTAAACTGTGTTGCAACCTTGCGCTTTCACCTCCAAGCACTCGTGATTCATTCTAAACAGCATTCGTTTCGTTGGAGTTTGTGATATAAAATAAAGTATGATGGAAGAACGCTCCCCTGTGTATTACTAGATCTGTGATTTACATGAAATGCGTAACAAACATTAGAGCAGTGATGCAAACGCATTTGTCCTTTCATCTGTAACAAACTTAATATAAAGAGGAGCGCCACTAGATTCCTAAGTAAATATTGGCAATTTATAAAACTATTTTCTTTTCTTTTCTTCTCCTTTTTCTTCATCATCTTCTTCTTCTAATACTTCTTCATCGTCATCATCATGATCATCTTCTTCTTCGTCATCATCTTCTTCATCATCATGATCATCTTCTTATTCGTCGTCATCTTCATTATCATCATCTTTTTCATCATCATCGTTATCATCATCTTCTTCATCATCTTTGTTTTCTTCTTCATTTCATTCTTCTTCATCATCACCACTTTCTTTATCATCTTCTTTTTTCTCTTCTTCTTCTTCTTCATCATCATCTTTTTCTTCCTTCTACAACGTCGTCTTCTTTACTTTCTTCATCTTCTTCTTCTTACCTCCGAGACAACATACAGGTTTTGCCGTTCCATTCAGTGTCCCACACCTAAGATATGGAATGTTACATGGTATATTAATGAAACGGGTAACATGCGGTGGCCGCGGATTTCGTCTCTCTTTCTAGCTATACCAAGTGTCGAAATATCCGTATTAGACACCAAGTAGTAGCCGTTGTAAAATGTGCTTGTATTATTTTCCTTTCCTTTCTTCCCATATAAAGTTCTGTAGCTAATACATATCGACGTCTTAAGTGCTAAGCCCTCTGTACTTGACTGGTTGATGATTACTGATAACAAAAACATTATTTGTTGATTGAAATATTGATCCAACTATTGGCAGTGCATTATTGTTCTTTTATGTTGCAAGACTGTCTGCAATATTTAAGAATGATGTTATTGTAATATTTTTAAGACTCTAAACATTCAAGCGACATCATTCCATATTTAGCATACTTGGCAGTGCATTATTGTTCTTTTATGTTGCAAGACTGTCTGCAATGTTTAAGAATGATGTTATTGTAATATTTTTAAGACTCTAAACATTCAAGCGACATCTTTCCATATTTAGCATACTTGGCAGTGCATTATTGTTCTTTTATGTTGCAAGACTGTCTACAATATTTAAGAATAATGTTATTGCAATATTTTTAAGACGCTAAACATTCAAGCGACAACTTTTCCATAATTAGCATACATGCCTCGTACTTGTTAGCCATAGGCCTTAAAACTATTAGGTACTGGGTTCGCATTCCAGTACCGTCTTCTACCCAAGAGTAACTTTTGACGGTAACCCACACCAACCCCCAGTCGTGTTCGGGACAGACAGGACGAAATTTAATAGCCAAACACGGGACAGTGCGTACCATGGGCTTTGGTGTACCAGATGTGGGACTCCTGTTGAAATGGAGAAATAAACATCGAGTCGATGGCGGGTGTTCGATTCTGTGACTTGTGGCACCTCGGAGGAGCGCTCCACCACAGAGATACACCCCGCCCCTGTTCTAAATGAAGGTAAAGTTTGTTTTATTTAACGACACCACTAGATCACAATGATTTCTTAATCATCGGCTATTGGATGTCAAACATTCTGACATATAGTCTCAACCCACTACAGTTTTCCATTATCAGCAAGGGATCTTTTATATGCAACATCCCACAGATATGACGGCACGCACCTCGACCTTTAATATACCAGTCGTGGGTACTGGTTGGGACGGAAAAAACCCAAGCAGAGAATGTGTCCACTGACGAGGTTCGTTCCTACGACTAAAGCTCCTCAAATGAGCGCTCTACCTACTGAGATACATCCCATCTCTATTCTACATAAATATATACGATTAATTTGATTTTATTAACGTGCCTATATCCAAAAGGGATTCAGGCACGTGATACATACTCTTGAGACCACAGCCGTGAACTAGTTTACATGCACCATCCCACAGACAGGATAACAGATACCAGGGCCTTTGATATATCAGTTATGGTGAAATGGTTAGAACGAGAAATAGCTCAATGGTCCCTCAGACGGGGATCGATCCTAGAGACTATCCTTGAACAAAGTATTTCCTTTACGATATGAAGAACAACGATCTGTCTTCCGTACAAGCTTGTCACCCCACCATACATTACATCCACAACACATCTACAGCATATCCACAACACATTCACAACACATCCACAACACATCTACATCACATCTACAACACACCCACAACACATCCACATCACATCTACAACATATCTACAAGACATCCACATCACATCTACAACACATCCACATCACATCTACAACATATCCACATCACATCCACAACATATCTACAAGACATTCACAACACATCCACATAACATCTAAAACACATCCACATCACATCTACAACATATCTATAAGACATCCACATCACATCTACAACATATTTACAAGACATTCACATCACATCTACAACATATCTACAATTCATCCACAACATATCTACAATTCATCCACATCACATCTACAACACATCCACATCACATCTACAACATATCTACAATACATCTACAACACATCCACAACACATGTATATCCACAATACATTCACAACACATCTACACCACATCCACAACACATCTATATCATATCCACAACATATCTACATCACATCCACAACACAGCTACATTACATCCACAAAACATCTACATCACATCCACAACACATCTACAGCACATCCACATCACATCTACAACATAATTACAAGACATCCACATCACATTTACAAGACATCCACATCACATCTGCAACATATCTACAAAACATGCACATCACATCTATAACACATCCACATCACATCTACAACATATCTACAAGACATCCACATCACATCTACAAAACATCCAGATCACATCTACAAGACATCCACAACACATGTATATCCACAACACATCTATATCACATCCACGACACATCTACATCACATCCACAACACATCAACATCACATCAACATCACATCTACATCACATCCACAACGTCAACGTTTTGTCTCAGGTTGATCTTAAATGATGTTCACCGGTGCCAGGCTAATAGGGCCGTATGTAGTGAGGCTTGGTGGCAGCGGTGGCAGTTGTTCTTCTCTTCCGCAAATATAAAAAACTGACTTTGTTTGTTTAAATATGTCCTGATGTAATAATAATTATGTAATAATTGGGGGCTGTTTTTTTAATGCCCCAAACCTCGTCAATTATTTTAAGCTATGTATGTCCCTAACTAAACTTGAACTCTTCCGGAGATCAAACGCCTTCTAGAAATATTCGTTATAATTCAATCACGCTGTCGCAAACCTGAAACTATCCAATTAGTGTCTTTTTTCTTAATCGTGAAGAGAGAATTTCGGAAAGTCTCGATAAGTGAAACTCGATCACATGAAAAGTGTCTCCTAAATGACAGCTCTAGATTCAGGAAGACCAATATGGCATGTAATGCGGCTAACTAAAAGGTTTACTTCCGCGTTAATAGTCAGAAACGGGAATGAGTCGCTGCAGGTTTCAAAGTGATTAAATTTTAGAAGAGCTTGTATTTTTTCCAACATTAATGACGTCATTTTGTGTTTAGTTCGAGTTAAAACAGGGTTTTGTTCCGAAACCCCAGAGCTGCGTGTGTCAAGAAAGAGAAATTGGCTGAAGTGTTGAATATGATCCTCAGATCAAGCAATATCACTTTCGTTTCATTTTAACTTCATTTAAATGTTTCTATTCAGTTAAAGTTCAAACCCGCTGTCGAATAACTGAGCTGTTAACTGGGAATTGTCTGGGCAACTAGCCAGGGGGTTATCCGGGCAGTTAGTTAAGGGGTTATCTGGGCAGTTAGGGGGTTATCTGGACAGTTAGTTAGAGGGTTATCTGGGCAGTTAGTTAGGGGGTTATCTGGGCAGATAGGGGGTTATCTTGATAGCTAGTTCGGGGGTTACTGAACAGTTAGCTGGGACGTTAACTGGAGGGTTATCTGGGCAGATAGGGGGTTATCTTGATAGCTAGTTCGGGGGTTACTGAACAGTTAGCTGGGACATTAATTGAAGGGTTATCTGGGCAGTTAGTTAGGGGGTTATCTGGACAGTTAGTTAGGGGGTTATCTGGGCAGTTAGTTAGGGGGTTATCTGGGCAGATAGGGGGTTATCTTGATAGCTAGTTCGGGGGTTACTGAACAGTTAGCTGGGACGTTATCTGGGACGTTAACTGGAGGGTTATCTGGGCAGTGAGCTGAGAGGTTATATGGGCAGTTACCTAGGAGGTTATCTGGACATTTAGATGGGAGGTTATCTGGGCAGTTAGCTGAGAATTGTCTGGGCAACTAGCCAGGAGTTTATCTGGGTAGTTAGTTAGGGCTTATCTGGGCGGTTAGTTAGAGGTTTATCTGGACAGATAGTTAGAGGTTTACCTGGGTAGCTAGTTAGAGGTTTATGGGCAGCTAGTTAGAGGTTTATCTGGGCAGCTAGTTAGAGGTTTATCTGAACAGCTAGTTAGAGGCTTATCTGGGCAGCTAGTTAGAGGTTTATCTGGGCAGCTAGTTAGAGGTTACCTGGGCAACTAGTTAGATATTTATGTGGACAGCTAGTTATGGGTTACCTGGGCAATTAGTTAGAGATTTATCTGGGTAGCTATTTAGAGGTTTATCTGGGCAGCTAGTTAGAGGTTTATCTGGACAGATAGTTATGGGTTACCTGGACAATTAGTTAGAGATTTATCTGGGCAGCTATTTAAAGGTTTATCTGGGCAGCTAGTTAGAGGTTTATCTGGGCAGCTAGCTAGAGGTTTATCTGATCAGCTAGTTAGAGGTTTATCTGGGCAGCTAGTTAGAGGTTTATCTGGGCAGCTAGTTAGAGGTTTATCTGGGCAGCTAGCTAGAGGTTTATCTGATCAGCTAGTTAGAGGTTTATCTGGGCAGCTAGCTGGGGGTTTATCTGAGCAGCTAGTTAGAGGTTTATCTGGGCAGTTATCTGGGTAGCTAGTTAGAGGTTTATCTGAGCAGCTAGTTGGAGGTTTATCTGGGCAGCTAGTTAGAGGTTACCTGGGCAACTAGTTAGATATTTATGTGGACAGCTAGTTATGGGTTACCTGGGCAATTAGTTAGAGATTTATCTGGGCAGCTAGTTAGAGGTTTATCTGGACAGATAGTTATGGGTTACCTGGACAATTAGTTAGAGATTTATCTGGGCAGCTATTTAGAGGTTTATCTGGGCAGCTAGTTAGAGGTTTATCTGGGCAGTTATCTGGGCAGCTAGCTAGAGGTTTATCTGAGCAGCTAGTTAGAGGTTTATCTGGGCAGTTAGTTAGAGGTTTATCTGGGCAGTTATCTGAGTAGCTAGTTAGAGGTTTATCTGGGAAGCTAGTTAAAGGTTTATCTGGGCAGCTAGTTAGATGTTTATCTGGGCAGCTAGTTAGAGGTTTATCTGGGTAGCTAGTTAGAGGTTTATCTGGGCAGCTAGTTGGAGGTTTATCTGGGCAGCTAGTTAGAGGTTTATCTGGGTAGCTAGTTAGAGGTTTATCTGGGCAGCTAGTTGGAGGTTTATCTGGGCAACTAGTTGGAGGTTTATCTGGGTAGCTAGTTAGAGGTTTATCTGGGCAGTTAGTTAGATGTTTATCTGGGCAGCTAATTAGGGGATATCTGGGCAGCTAGTTAGGGGGTTATTTTGGACAGTTAGCTGGGAGGTTATTTGGGCAGTGAATTAGGAAGTTATCCGGGCAGTTAGCTGGGATGATATATGAGCAACTAGTTAGAGGGTTATCTTTCCCTCTCTCTCTCTCTCTCTCTCTCTCTCTCTCTCTCTCTCTCTCTCTCTCTCTCTCTCTCTCTCACACAGTCATAATTTGTATATCTAGAACAGCGCCATTCAAACTTAATTTCACGTGACAACAAAAATCAAACGAATGAATAAATGAATAAACGAATGAATGAACGAACGAATAGATGAATGGTTGGATAGATAAATCAGTCAGTCAGTATGTCTGTTTATCTGTCTTATATATATAATCTAATATGTCTATATATCTATTTATATCTATCAATCTGTCTATCTATCAAACAATCAACGAACGGTCTGTGCTATAAATAGCTTTATTTAGAATACATCTTTCCAAACTCTCCCTGTCTAACCGATTTGTGGTGGTGATTTATTATGAGGGAGGTGGGCCGGAGGGGGGGGGGGGGAGGGAACAAACTTTTAACTAACTTATGGTTTGCCAGTGGTTGTTTCGAAGAAATAGTTTCTGGAGTAAAGGCTCATATAGTCTGGATGCGGTGGGTGCGTGCGGTCCGACTGTTGCGTCTGTGACTACAAGTATTCCACTGCGGCTGGCCGCGTGCGTTTTGGAGACGAACACATCGCACGCATCCAGTCTAGGCTCTATCGTTGAAACTAATGTATTTCGATTTAATTAGCCGTACCGCACTACACGCGCCGGATCCAGTCTGTATTAGCCTTAACGGCCATTATTTAAATTAATCATTTGATCTTGCTTATAAGCACTTAATCATACCTGACTACATACAGCGATGGCCAGTCGCAGATAAAGCATTGCTACTTTGATTTTCCCCGATACTGTTTCTTGTTTTGGATTATTAGGGATAGAGGGAGAGAGCGTCATTAAAGAGACTATCAGTTTTCAACCCTAGCAAGACTTCAGTTTGTTTCCATCAACAAAATAAACACACATGCTACTTTTCTCTGTGCACTTAAAACATTATCTTATCTGAACATGCATTATATACGGATAAATGCATTTGGAATGACCTTTGGCCGAATTTTTTCAAACATAAGCGTATGAGCCAGGGAGACGGAAGGGAGGGATGGGGGGGGGGGGGGGGCTGCCTCCTTAGTGCTGGTGTAAATCCTCAATTCGGGCAATAACGATAGAGATATTCTGTGTGTTAACCTGAAGCCTTTTTACCGTGTATTCCCATCATTCTATCAGCAAAATGAATTGTAATTCATGTAAAATTTCGTATTGATTCGTTTTCAATCCTATATAGCTGTTTGCCAGTGATGCTAATCTAAAAGAAACGTTGTTATCCAGATTCGAGCATTTCCGTTTGATTCTGGCCAAAACCAGCCTACCCACCTACGCCTATGATTTCAAATTTCGTTTGGCCGTTAAAAGAAATAATAAATTGGTACGTACGAAATTATTTTAGACCAAAATCGACTTTGAGATATAACAAAACATCATGGTGTCGAGAAATGCATTGGTTATAGAGGTAATCCTATTCCTTAAAGGGACATTCCTGAGGTTGCTGCTATTTTTAAGATGTCATCGACTATTAGAGATTTTTTAACGATTGTAATTACATATCAAAAATTGTTCTGTATAAAATATTGGTGACTGTATATTAAACTTGTTTCTGATCGTTCTAATATTTGTACTAGGTCACATTTCATCTTATTTCCTAAAATATAGTTTTTTCGTACGTACGAAATTATTTCAAGACAAAATCCAGTTTGGGTTTCTTACAAATATTAAGACCACCAGAAACACATTGAATATACAGACACTGATATTCTAAACAAGAAAATAGATTTAATATGTAAGTTTAATCGTAGAAATATTTTATTAGTCGGAAACATCTTACAATGCAGCAAACTCAGGAATGTCCCTTTAAACAATAATGTAAACATATTTTGTTCGCCGAAACCCTCTTAAATCTCGAAACCCTCTGAAACTTTTAATCTTTATAGTTTTCGATAGCCATTTCAGAAATTAGAATAAAATGTATTGCCGCTTTCACTGCCCACTACTTAGGCATATTCCAAAATTGATTCGGGGAAACCCGGGAGAGGGTAGGGATTGATTTGAACGAGGTAAAAAAAAGTTACTAGAATTTAAATCAAGTATGGACTGAAAAATGTTTTACGACAGACCCACCTTACATAAAATGGTCACTTCTGGAACGTTCCTTATCAAATAGCTACCTAAAAGACCTGCAAACTAATACTAGCCTTAAACTGTCAACTGTTTCGTCGAGGCTGGCCAACTTTGGAGGTTGCGTTGTAATTTCTCCAACTTCGGACTTATGACGACTGCGCTCAGATTAACGTCGAGAATCGAGTTGTAAGAGTGCTCAGGCTAGCAGCTGGACAGTCGTAGAAGGCGTGTTGTGTGTGCTTAAAAGTAGGATAGCGTGCTTGAACCCTAACTAGACACAAACGCGAAAATATATTAAAATTAAATGAATAAAAAATAATAGATCTATCGATCAACTGATTGTTTGATCCTTCAATCTACATAAAATAGATCCAAAATTATCAAAACTTATCATCATTTCTTTCCGCTTTCAGAATATAAAATTAAAAACATAAAGAAACCTATCACGACAGCGCATACGCTGAAAAATGCTCGGTGATTTTCCGCAAGTGTTAAAATAATGATACTACTTATCGGCGCGGAAGTGATGGACTCGTAAAAATGTGTATCTTCGCCTCGGTGCTGTCATCTCTTCAACATGATAAATTTTCCATGAAAACCTATTGGAAAAACAGTCATTGCCTTTTATGTTTGCCACAGATCATCTCACGGATTTTAAAGCACTTGGTCACATTTACTTTGATGAATTACTGAACGATCAAATTCTCATTTATCCGTATTCGCGGGCTTTTCTGTGGAAGCCCGGGTATTGATTCCAGCTAATAGAGGACAAATGATAAGATGGGATCACGGGAACCTCCTTCTTAATTGCCAATAATTTCAGTTTTCTAAGCGATTTTCGTCTAGCCCACGTGTCCTATGACCTTATACGGCTTTAATGCTGTAGTGTAGGGCCATCATTCTCTCAGTCGTGAGACAACATAATAACTTTTGATTTGGCGATTTCTGATTTTCCTGGTGACGTTTAACTACATGTTTGTGTCTAGTACTAAGAAACGTAACACACTCCCTGCATCCCCCCCCCCCCCACCCTCCACTTCCATGGCATCCTCGTCCTTTGCCACTAATAAAGCTAGTCTGACCCACGGCACTAACTAACGACCGCCGGCAGTTGAGGAGTATAGTAGGCCTAGATGGTTACAAATGCCTCTGACAATGCCAGGGGTAACTATTACACACTCTCCGGAATGGACAGACTGAGACCACAGCTAAAGACTGATGGGATGTGGCACGTGTGGCATGGATAGTCACACTGAGAGCGAAGCATCTGTCGCGGTTGGAACGACAAGGACTTTAATGTGGAGGTGGACAGCAAATAAGTTAAAAGATAGGAGGAACTGCCAGATCGGGAAGAAATGAGATGGACTTCAAAGGAGAAAAAGGAAAGGCACAGTGGGATAAAAAACAACAACAACAAACAAACAAAAACAAACAAAAACAAGAAAGAAAAAACTCCACCTCACACATTAAGCAGCATCACGGAAACAAAACAAGTTATTACAGTGTGTTCGATTATCAACATTAATAACCAGTTTGTGAAGAAAAGAACCCAAGTACACCAAAGAGGTTTTAGCAATACGTATAATTGTGGTTTGGCGTCATCTCTATCATGATTATACTTCAAACTAGTTCATCAAACTAACTTCAAACGAAATAAAGGTTGGCTGTTTCCGTCTGCCGACTGTCGGATGGATCTAAACCAATCAAATCAACAGACTAAACACAGTAATATTCTACTGCAAAACTGTGTGGGGAAAATAACAATTTAAAATCCAGCAGCAGTTAACTGATCTTTTAAAAAAAAAAAAGTTTGTACCGAACTCATTATGTTGCTATAATCATCACCAGAGTAGTCATAAAGGCAGGAATAGAAACTAACGCTTGTCTCCTTTCCCGGTGTCGCGGAGAAGAAAAATTTACAGTCCGTCCATTCCTTCGACAAAATGTTTTTTTTGTAAATAATTTCAGTTTGGTTTGACGTAAGAAGAAACGTAAAGGTGTTTTGGGAATAACCAAAAAAAAAAAACTATTTTGTGTGCAATGTAAAAAACAATCGGCTCAGAAATAAATAACTTGTAGTAAATTTCATAGTATAAAAAAGGCGTTCCCTGTGGGACGGACTACAAATGATGCTAGTCTCCCGTATCACTAATTCTGAGAAGATGTGACCAAATTTAAGATCCTCACTGTCTACCTATTTTGCTGTTAAAAAACCCTGTTAAAGTTTGTTTTGTTTAACGGTAACACTAGAACACATTAATTTGTTAAAGGGACATTCCTGAGTTTGCTGCGATATTTAAGATGTTATCGACTAACAGAGACTTTTTAACGATTGTAATTACATATCAAATATATTTTTCTGCATAAAATATTAGTGGCTGTATATTAAACGTGTTTCTGATCGTTCTTATATGTGTACTAGGTTACATTTAATTTAATTTCCTAAAATATTGTTTTTTCGTACGTACGAAATTATTTGAAAACAAAATCCAGTTTGGGCTTCTTACAAATATTAAGACGACTACAAACACATTGAATATACAGACACTGATATTCTAAACCAGAAAATATATTTAATATGTAAGTTTAATCGTAGAAATATTTTTTTAATCGAAAACATTTTACAATGCAGCAAACTCAGGAATGTCCCTTTAATCATCGGCTATTGGATTCCATGCTACCATGCTACCATGATGCATTACATGGGTTATATGTATGCTTGTTGGAACACACACAGGTTTCATCTTCTCGGGATGTCCCAATAATAGGAAGGCTAACGATTTTGTTTGTTTGTTTCGGGTGGGGTTTTTATTTTTTATTTGTGTTTTGTTTGGGAGGGAGGGGTGCGAGGGAACTGGTAACTTTTCTAGGCTTTTAATCCTCCAAACAAGTCAAAATATTTCTCAATTTCTAGCCCTGATAAATGTATGGTTTGTTTTGGCACTTCTTCCTGGTCAGAAAAATAACCTGTTTACCATGAAGATGGCAGATCAAAATGGAACACGCAAGGTTTGTTTTCTTTAACGACACCACTAGAGCACATTGATTAATTAATAATCAGATATTGGATGTCAGACACTTGGTAATTCTGACTCGTAATCATCAAAGTAAACCCGCTACATTTTTCTAAACGCAGAAGGGGATTTGATATACACTTTCCCACAGACAGGAAAGCACATACCATGGCTTTGCACCAGTTGTGGTGCACAAGATGGAACGAGGAAAAAAACCCCAATTACCTGAAGGGATCCACCGAGGTGGTTCGATCCTGCGACGAAAGCACCTCTGGCGAGCATTTAACCGACTGAGCTAAACCCCGCCCCTAAAATGGAACACGAATACCACAAAATCATATGGCAGGCCAGGATCTGGATGAAAACCGTTGCTTAGAACAGGCTTCTTGGAATAACGTTTCACTAAATTCTGAACGACAAAACGTACCCGTAATCCAGATCTCTGCACAATGCAGAGTCGAATGGGCATTTGGCAAAACAGTGGTTGAGTCCATGAATCTCTATTTAGCGCTTCGTCTATAGAATGACAGCCACTCTCAAGGAGATCCTGTACTGCAGATTTCATCCTTCTTGCACCGTCATAAAGAGGACTGCCACTCACAGACTAGTCTACCAAACTACCTCAGGACAGAGCTTATAGTGATGACATGCACTCATGAATCATTGTCAAAACAGTGATAATATCAGGCAGGCAGGCAGACAGACAGACGGACAAATAGTTTATTAAAGTCTTACATCATTACAACAGAATACAATTTAGCATTTAAATTGTAAAATTGTAATGAGCCACTCTATACTGAGTTATTATTGAGAGACTATCCGCTAAAAGTATCTAAAGTCAAACAAAGTAAACAACCTAATATAGTACAGTTAAAACATTGGCATCACAAATAAAGCAAGAGATATATACAGTTAAAATACATAATCATGTGTTCGAGAAAGTCATGTCTCAATACCATTGCATGGCACATTTCGTAATTACTTCTTGTAACGGCTTTAGTCATATCTAACATATGTTTGGTAATAATAAATACCAGTATATCAGGGGTTTAATTTAAATATTGATGTTTGCTTGGTTTTTTATGCATTTGGTTTACATTTATGTCCCATCGCCACCCCCACACCCACTCCACCAAAAACAAAACGATTCAAAAGAATAAAGAAGAAGAAAGTTCAGGATCAAACAGTTCCACAAAATTAGTAGTTTATCATTGCCATATTACCTGTGTGAAAAAAAAACCTAACAACTTTTCACTTTAACGGTATCTCTGATACGGCGTCGAGTTCGTTAATTTCAACATTTCGTGCTGTTCACGACTTTTTATTGCACATTCATGACCAGTATAATTTGAATGATGCGCGCAGGTGCGATGGCGCGTCTAAGCGTCAACGACCGGAAGTCAGCTAATGGTGGTGGCATGCCGGCAACAAGAGATGATTACGGCAGACGGATCTAATCCCATCAAAGACAGAACGAGAGGAAAAGATCACAGACCAGATCAAAGGTACTGAAAGCCATTAACGCCTGTCACTGATTTCGTTTGTCACTTGTTTTCCTTTATCTCTCGTCTGGTGTGTGATTTTACACATACCATTTAATAAGCTCCTTTGTTCTCGCAATCAACGGACACCATCTAGTTTTTGGGCAAGATCCAACTCGGTGGTAAAATGCTTATCTCAGGTATACAGAGAGAAGTAAGGAAGGAAATGTTTTAACGACGCTCTCAACACATTTTATTTACGGTTATATGGCATCGGACATATGGTTAAGGACCACACAGATATTAAGGGAGGAAACCCGCTGTCGCCACGTCATGGGTTACTTTTTCGATTAGCAGCAAGGGATCTGTTATATTCATCATCCCATAGACAGGATAGCACATACACGGTCTTTGATATACTCGTCGTGTTGCACTGGCTGGAGCGAGAAATAGCCCAATGGGATTGATCTCAAACCAACCGCGCATCAAGCAAGCGCTTTACCACTGAGCTACGATATATATATATATATATATATATATATATATATATATATATATATATATATATATATATAGAGAGAGAGAGAGAGAGAGAGAGAGAGAGAGAGAGAGAGAGAGAGAGAGTACACACAGATGGAAAGATTGGTCGATAGGAGATAGATACATAGATATATACATAGACAGATACATACATAAATAAATAGATGACTTTTATTTATATAGAGCTGGACATAACACCCGCACATTTTCGTCCTAGAGTGAGGGGCACAGCCCCCTACCCTGGTTCCTACATGTGTGACATTTTCGTCCTAGAGTGAGGGCCTCAGCCCCCTACCCTGGTTCCTACGTGTGTGACATTTTCGTCCTAGAGTGAGGGCCACAGCCCCCTACCCTGGTTCCTACGTGTGTGACATTTTCGTCCTAGAGTGAGGGCCACAGCCCCTTACCCTGGTTCCTACGTGTGTGACATTATCGTCCTAGAGTGAGGGCCACAGCCCCCTACCCTGGTTCCTACGTGTGTGACAGTTTCGTCCTAGAGTGAGGGCCACAGCCCCTAACCCTGGTTCATACGTGTGTGACATTTTCGTCCTAGAGTGAGGGCCACAGCCCCTTACCCTGGTTCCTACGTGTGTGACATTTTCGTCCTAGAGTGAGGGCCACAGCCCCTTACCCTGGTTCCTACGTGTGTGACATTTTCGTCCTAGAGTGAGGGCCACAGCCCCTTACCCTGGTTCCTACGTGTGTGACAGTTTCGTCCTAGAGTGAGGGCCACAGCCCCTTACCCTGGTTCCTACGTGTGTGGAGAAAGACAGACAAGTCAAAACACATGGTATTGTAAAATGCTTATTACGAAACGTAGATTTTTACATTTATTATACATATTATGATATATTTTATTTGTACTATTAAAGGATTCTTGGGGAACCAACATTTATACTGAGTAGAAGTACTTTACAGTTTTAATATATTCCAGTGAACTATAGTACTGTCGGAAATAGAATAAAAATTATTTTCGTCTGTTATTTCTTTCATGTTAAACTGACATGTAAATGTTTTGTAAATACCTATTTAATGATACTCTACCTAATTTAGCATTTACTGTTTGGGCTCTCATTGATGTACAAGGTAGTATTTACTCTTGAAATTAAAATAAAGATGTTGGTAAACAGGTGATTTGTGACCTTTATTGGAACAGACTATAACACATTTTGATCGATATGTGTCAATTTCATTTACCCTTAAAGGGACATTCCCGAGTTTGTTGCATTGTAAGATGTTTTCGACTAATAAAATATTTCTACGATTAAATTTACACATTAAATATATTTTCTTGTTTAGAATATCAGTGTGTATATATTCAATGTGTTTTTGGACGTCCTAATATTTGTAAGAAGCCCAAATTGGATTTTGTCTTTTTAGGAAATAAAATGAAAATTAACCTAGTACAAATATTAGCACGATCAGAAATACAGCCACTAATATTCTAAACAAGAAAATATATTTAATATGTAAGTT
The DNA here is from genome assembly GCF_016097555.1 of Gigantopelta aegis. Taxonomy (NCBI): domain Eukaryota; kingdom Metazoa; phylum Mollusca; class Gastropoda; order Neomphalida; family Peltospiridae; genus Gigantopelta; species Gigantopelta aegis. Next base: position 46,645,662 of record NC_054707.1, on the reverse strand, counting down.
TAATCGTAGAAATATTTTATTAGTCGATATAATCTTAAAACATTGCAGCAAACTCAGGCATGTCCCTTTAAACAAGCTTTTAATTTAAAACTGCAAGTTAACTGATTATTTTGAATTGCAGCATAAATTATTAATTATGACAAGCATATTTATTGAATATAAATTCAATATAAGTACATTAGAAATTTACACAATCTTGCAACCATTTAAAGGTGCTATATCATAGTTATATGCGAGCATCTGTTTGTGATAAAGATTCTCCAATAAAAATGTATTTTCTACCAGTAGATAAAATTATTTCTTATAATCATTTATGAGTATTTTGTTAAAGGTGTCTTCTTTAAATGTTAAATCAAAATTGTATATATATATATATATTTTTTTTTTTTGTGCAATAGCTGTCATTGTGCAACATTGAGATGGCACCTTTAATACCGGTATAATGGATCACTCAGAATGGTTCTTGACAGTTGTGCTCAAAAGTTACTTATAAATGACTACACATATTTTGTTTTGGAGAGGGATAGGGGTAAAACATCACCAGAAACAGTCCCTCACATATTATCAGCAATGAAATTGACACGTTGACAAAATTTGTTATAGTCTGTTCCAATAAAGTGCACAAATCACCTGTTTACTGACATTTTTCTTTTAATTTCAAGAGTAAACACCACCTTGAACATCAATGAGAGCCCAAACAAGTAAATGCTAAATTAGGTAGACTATCATTAAATAGGTATTTCCAAAATATTTACTTGTCAGTTTAATATGTAAGAAATAATCGACGAAAATCATTTTTATTCTATTTCCGACAGCACTATAGGCAAATAGTATGTGCTAAATTGATTCATCTGTAATTATTTATCACAGATAAAATGAAAAATAACGAAATATGGCAGTTGCTTAAATAAATATGTTAAAGCACCTTTAAGGTAAGAATGCTACAAACGTAAACAAAATTACGAAACAATAAATAAGAAAAACGTTTAACGTTGTTTTGTTATGTTTTTTTCTAACATTGTTATTGCAACACTTAGAATTGGGTAGAGCGTGGAAGAGGAAACCCGATGTCGGCACATATGCTACTCCCATCGAACAGCAGCAAAGGGTCTTTGTAAACCGTTTTATTTACAGACAGAACAGCACATACCACAGTTTTTAATATACCAATTGTGAGAGACTAGGATTGATTTTAGGACAGGTCGCACCTCAGGCGAGTACTCTAACACCGGGCCATACCACGCCTCGACCACAAAGTAATAATCCCTTATAAACCCGTCATCCCAGAGGGGCGATCAGATTCTGCTCGGGGACCAAATACAACAAGCCATTAATTAATGAGGAAATTGGTCGTGGAGGAAAGTAATAATCGAACGAGAGGAAAGGAAAGGAATGTTTGTTAAGAAAACGTCAGGGCATTGTTTAATCTGTAGTCTTACACATTGCGTCTAAAATATTTCTGATAGAGATTGCCCCGAGCTTGCTGCCATTGCTGCATGTTTCTGATTAATAGAGCCTTTTCAGCGATTACCATTACATATTAATACATATTTTTTCTTTTTTTTTAACATCAAGATCAGTATAATTGATGTTTCTTGTCGTACATCCAATCTTCCCTGGGTTGTCATGCCACGATCTGAACAGATCAGGCCCTTTTAAGGGCCTCTATGGGCAACTTAGGGAGACACCTCAACACTTAATAGGTATCCGTAACGAGCTATTCTCGGCATACTAAATTAAAATACTATATGTAGCGCCCCCTTTTATTTTTTGACGGACTGTTCAAAATTGCGCCTAACTTCCTTCACAGAAATGCGCACCATTTCCTTTTGGCTTTAATCCTACGGGACATTCCAAATTCAAAAGCACCAAACCACCCTCCACCTGCTACCAAGCCCAGTCGGACTGCTGGTGCTCCCTGGCACCTGCCAGTGAAGGCGACCCTCCCCCCCCCCCTTCCAACCCACCCGATCCCATCCTATCCTAGATGGATTTTGCCTTAAAATATTTCGTATGAACTGATATTCTAAGTATTTACTGTGTATTTACTATGTATTTACTGTGTATTAATGTGTATTTACTGTGTATTAATGTGTATTTAATGTGTAATTTCATGTGTAATTTCATGTGTAATTTTAGTGGTGGAAAAATGCTGTGTCGGTCGAAATATCGTTACAGTAAAAGAAAGAAGAAAGAAGTGTTTTATTTAACGACGCACTCAACACATTTTATTTACGGTTATATGGCGTCAGACATATGGTTAAGGACCACACATATTTTGAGAGGAAACCCGCTGTCGCCACTACATGGGCTACTCTTCCGATTGGCAGCAAGGGATCTTTTATTTGCGCTTCCCACAGGCAGGATAGCACAAACCATGGCCTTTGTTGAAACAGTTATGGATCATTGGTCGGTGCAAGTGGTTTACACCTACCCATTGAGCCTTGCGGAGCACTCACCCAGGGTTTGGAGTCGGTATCTGGATTAAAAATCCCATGCCTCGACTAGGATCCCAACCCAGTACCTACCAGCCTGTAAACCGATGGCCAGCCACGACGCCACCGAGGCCGGTCGTTACAGTAACAGCAAACGGGACATTTGCTGGAATTGTACGAAAAAAAGATGGTCTTTTCAGACATATGTGGCTGCTTAATAGATATCAAATGTACTGTTTTAAATTAGAAACCGATGGCCCACGGCCATTACCGAACAAACTGGACACTGAAGCCAACATTTATCCTCTATCCATGAATCGTTGTTTTATTGCGAGTGGCCATTTAAGCAGGGTTTACTGAATTACGAAAAGGTCTGGCAATTCGTTGAAGGTTATTTTCGGTCGGTAAATTATCTTTAATGTTCGCTCCAAACATGTACTCTTACAGTTCAAGATGGAGGCGCGTGCATGAAGTCACCGAGTGGCGTCAATCTGGCGATTCCAAGCATTGATCTTTAAAAAAAAAAGAGTTTATTTTGTTTAACGACACAGAGCACAATGATTTATTAATCATCGGCTAATGGATGTCAAGCATTTGGTAATTTTGGCGTATAGTCTTAGATAGGAAACCCGCTAAACTTTTCTATTAGTAGCAAGGGATCTTTTATATGCACCATCCCACGAGACAGTATAACACATACCACGGCCTTTGATACACCAGTCGTGGTGCACTGGCTATAACAACAAATAGCCCAATGGACCCACCAACGAAGTTCGATCCTAGACCGATCGCGCATTAATCGAGCGCTTTACCACTGGACTATGTTCCCCCTCCACCCCACCCCTCAGCCATTGATCCGTGCGTCTGGGATACGTCACACTCACAGCACTGAACGTTGAAAAGAGAGAAAACGAGAGAAATCGTGCTCTGATGCCACCTCGTCACATTTTAAACGGCGGCTGCTTGTTGACAAACATGGCTATTTTGACACTTGGCATTAGTACACGACAGTTATGGTTATTACATGCGCGTTCAGAACTATACCACGTGGCAGATACGGCGGTTATTCACCTTTTGTCCATAGAACGCCTTAACAGCGGATGCCTTTCTAACATCCGAGTTAATCATACAATTTGGCAGCGATGGTAATTTTTCTACGGCGTTCTCCGATCTGGACAGTGTCAAATTGTTAGACTCCACAGCATTGTGAATCGTGCGCAAGATACTGTGTTCCAAATGAAACAGTCGTAAATCGAGAATCGTCCTATAAACGCATTAATTGAATACACCCAGGGCTGTTTGCCGGCAGAATTATGTTTTGATAAAGTAAGAACACGTGATCACTCCCTTCACCCTGTACTTGTTGACCAATACTTGACCAATTTTCAATGAATAATTGCATGTTTACCAACCTCAAAATCTGATATATGGCGGCGTTTAATTTGGTTAATTTGCGACCTTTTTTCACTTGTAAATCAATACAACAGTGAGAAAAAAGACCCATTTTAATATTCTTTATTAGCTTTGGGGCACTGCTATGGACAAAAAGGTCACTTACAATAACCTACGAGCAACACGCTAGCAATCACACTTTTCCTGAAGATAAAACCATAAACGATATTGAACAGATATAATTTACCAAATACAAAATGGTATGACTAGTATACTGCTACAGCCACTACTACTACTATTACCACTACCTCTACCACTAATACTATTACTACTACTACCACAACTACTACTATCACCATTACTACTACTACTACTAGCAGTAGTAGCAGAAGCAGAAGCAGTAGTAGTAGTAGTAATTGTAATATATACTATAGCAGCAGCAGCAATGGTAGTGGTAGTATACTGACACACAATGAAAACGCAAAACAGATATTTTTCAATATTTTGTTGTGATTAATGAAAAATATATTTATTGGACTTAAAATAACAATTTATGAGAGGAAGCCATTGATTGGTACTTTTGTCTGGGTTTTAATCCTGGTTTTGTTCTCGTTACACATATAATAGCAGAAACACACAGAATGGTGTGAAATGCGTTCACTACATGCTCAATCATGCTGCATGCAATGCACTTGAAATGCCAGTATGTGGACACATAAAAGTCACGTAACGGTGTCATATTCCTCGTCACATTAAGAATGCCATGACTCAGAGAAGAACAAAGGGAGCGAGCGTTGGGCATGGTTCAAGGGGGGACTTCGCAAAGCCAAGTTGCTAGGACCTTTCAGAGTCCATCTATCAACTACTGGACGACTTGTTGAATGTCATCAACAGACCGGGAGTGTCCATGATCGACCTCGACCTGGTCAACGTCCCGTTACGACCCCACGCCAAAATCGTCAGATTCGACGACACCACCTACGTGACCGGTTCAGAACTGTGACGATGACAGCAAGCAACACGATAGGACGTCATGGAAGGCCTATCCATCCGATGACGGTCATCCGTCGACTGGACTCCGGATGCAGACGCCCGTACAACGGTAACATCATGACACCGCGATATCGTGCTGCGAGACTACAGTTTGCTCTCCAGAATGGTAATCATCCACCAGCCTTTTACCGGAGCATTGTTTTCTCAGATGAGTCCCGTTTCTCTGTCTCCTTTGCCGATGGAAGAGCACGTGTGTACAGGAGACTCCATGAACGGTACGCTGACGGATGTGTGAGGGGACGTGATCGGTTTGGCGGTGGTTGTCTGATGGTATGGGGGGCAATAAACTGTGATTTCAGGAGTGATCTCATCATTGTCCACGATGCCTTTACAGCCCAGCGTTATGTTGACGTTATTCTAAGACCAGTTCTCAAGCCACTTTTGCGCCGTCACCGAAGACCAGGAGGTCCCCTTCTGTTTCAACAAGACAATGCCCGTCCACATACTGCAAGAATTACCCAGGCATTCCTGCAACAAGCCGGTATCACCGTTATGAACTGGCCAGCCGTTTCAACGGATTTGAACCCAATTGAGCACATGTGGGATGAGTTAGGACGTCGTGTACGTCACCGCCAGTCACCACCGCGTAACGTCACCGAGCTTGCACAGGCGTTGCAGGAGGAGTGGAGGAACATTCCTGTGGCTTATTTGAGATGTTTGTGCCAATCCTTTCCCCGTCGTCTTCACGCATGCTCACGGGCTAATGGTGGACACACCAGATACTGACCTTGATATGGGGGGATTGAACTTTTCGATTACGAATGCAACTCGATTACTGATGATAACTGGCCATGTTTCCATGTTAATGTATCTCATGAATACCAGCCATTAATGTCATATTACATTATCCATCAATTCATTAATAGTTTGTCGTTATTTGCAATGAAAAGTTGTTTTTGCGTTTTCATTGTGTGTCAGTATAGTAGAAGATGCAGTAGTAGTAATATTATTAGTCACCATGGTAATGGTAGTAGTAGTAATATTAGTAACAAGAGTAGTAGTAATAGTATTAGCACATGCAGTAGTAGTAGTAGTAGTAGTAGTAGTAGTAGTAGTAGTAGTAGTAGTAGTAGTAGTAGTAGTAGTAGTAGTAGTAGTAATAATAATAACCATGGTAATAGTACTTAGTAGAAGTAATATTAGTAATAAAAGTAGTAATAGTAGTAGTGGTGGTAGTGGTACTGGTGGTGGTGGTGGTCGTCGTCGTCGTCGTAGTAGTAGTAGTAGTAATAGTAGCAGTAGTAGTAATGTTAGTAACCATGGTAGCCAGTACCACGTTTGTCCACTGTTTGATGTATGTAAGCGGGGTCGACCGTGTAGCGTACGGGCTGTTAAAGATCATTCTTTTCAAAGAATGACTCGATAGTCGAGAGCTTATCGTAAGAAGCCTGCAAGGTGCGGACGATTCGGTGCCACAGCTTCGAGTCCCAGCAACGGCATGACACAATGTGTGAGTGCACCACGACTGGCACATCAAAGGCCGTGGTATGTGCTATCCTGTCTATGGGATGGTGCATATAAAAGATCCCTTGCTGCTAATCGAAAAGAGTAGCCCATGAAGTGGCGACAGCAGGTTTCCTCTCTCAATATCTGTGTGGTCCCTAACCATATGTCTGACGCCATATAACCGTAAATAAAATGTGTTGAGTGCGTCGTTAAATAAAACATTTCCTTCCTTCCTTCAATGTGTCACGCCATATAGGATTTAATTATCTCTGTATTTGTGCGTTAATATCTATGTATGGAATAGTGAAACCCGACATACATACAATATATAGATATTCATACATCAGTACATACTAGCCAGTTCACTGTTTCATACACGTAAGCGGGGTCGACCGCGTAGCTTGTAGGCCCCGTGCTTATGGATGGGTTAACGGCATTCTTTTTAGGAATGACTCGGTAGTCCAAAGCGTATCGTGGCAAGTCTGCAAGTTGGGGGCAATTCGGCGCTACAAGTTTTAGTCCCAGCAACGGCATGAGACCATTTGTGAGGCCAGAACCGGCCTCGGTGGTGCCGTTGTTAGGTCATATGACATGAGGCTGGTAGGTACAGCGTTCGCAGCCCGGTATCGGCTCCCACACAGAGCATGTTTTAACGACTCAATGGGTAGGTGTAAGACCCACTACACCCTCTCACTCTCCTTTATAACCATTAACCACTAACAACTAAACCTCTCGTCTTGACAGACGGCGCAGATAGCTGAGGTGTGTGCCCAGGATAGCGTGCTTGAACCTTAATTGGACATTTAAAGCAAGAAAATAAGTTAAAATGAATGAATATGAGGCCAGAAAGGATTTGTAGACATAATGACATACATAAATACACATACATACATGCATACATGCATACATACTACACACACACACACCCACACACACATACACACATACACACACATGCACACACACACAGGCACACACACATACACACATACATACATACATATATACATACATACACATATACATCAATACATACATACATTCGGTGCCACATGTTCGAGTCCCAGCAACGGCATATGGTTGAGTTAAAGAAACTTCCTTTTTATGGAAGCTTCGATAGCTCAGAGCGTATCGTGGTTAGTCTTGCAATTTGCGGGCGAATCGGTGCCACAGGTTCGAGTCCCAGCAACGGCATGGGACAATTTTTGAGGCCAGAAAGGATTTAATTATCCCCTGCGCCAGTGCGTTAATATCTATGTATGTAATAGTCAACCTCGACATACATACAATATATAGATATTCATACATCAATACATACTAGCCAGTGCCAGGTCTGCCGACTGTTTCATGCACGTAAGCGGGATCGACCGCGTAGATTGTAGGCCCCATGCATATGGTTGAGTTAAAGAAACTTCCTTTTTATGGAAGCTTCGATAGCTCAGAGCGTATCGTGGTTAGTCTTGCAATTTGCGGGCGAATCGGTGCCACAGGTTCGAGTCCCAGCAACGGCATGGGACAATTTTTAAGGCCAGAAAGGATTTAATTATCCCCTGCGCCAGTGCGTTAATATCTATGTATGTAATAGTCAACCTCGACATACATACAATATATAGATATTCATACATCAATACATACATACATACATACCGGCTGATAAACAAAACATAGTACTAGTCAAATAAATTTAAAACAAGACTGACCGAAAAACAGTTATATTTTGTATATCACAACGGTCAATTTAAAATCAATTTCGAATCCCTGGGGCAAAATTAGAAAATAATAAATGTTTAGTTTTTAAAAAATTCCTGAGCCAGTGCATTCATTCGTTCTTAAATACATACATACATACATACATACATACACACATACATACATACATACATACAGACACACAGATAGACAGCCATAAAAAAGCCTACACACATACACAGGCAAACATGCACGTACGCGCGCGCGCGCGCACACACACACACACACATATTACAAATTAAAAATAAACATTAAAAATACTGAAAAATAAAAACACGTTTTTAGGACATTAATATTTATTAACTTAAATACAAGACCACATGTAATGAAGAAATAGTACATACAGTATGCAATGTACAAGTAGAAATCACATACACATTCGAATGTTAACATAATATTGTAAAGACCAATAAATCTACTTTTAGAAAAAAAAAGTTTATATTGTCTTTTGCTGATACAACATTCTGTATTCTTAGCGGTAACTAGCTCATGTAGGGTGGGGGACGGGAGTGTGTTGGGGGGGGGGGGGGGGGGGAATTCCACCGGAGATAGAAACGAAAAGTGTGTTTTGAGATTAATTTTCCCCGCCTTTGTTTTGCTCTTTAAGAAGACTACACCACTACCAAGTTTGTAATCTAGGTACATGTATGCTATGTTAGCTCAACATACGGATAAAAGACTTCCTCGCAACGTACCTTTTTGCTGTGTGTATGTATGTATGTATGTATGTATGTATGTATGTAACCTGAAATATTAATGTTAATATCAACTATTAGACCGAACATACGTTTTGACCACAGACATCCTAGTAAAGAACGCTCAGGTCTGTTTATCAACACACCGAAACACATTTCATAGTTTGCACATGCATCACGCAGTTTCCCCGTACACGTGCATGGGGTGTCATTCTTGATTTTGACAATCTCCAGGAAGGTCGATTAATCACTGTGGAACATTATTTCTGTCAATCGTTTTCATTCTGTTGATCATACAGTTGTTATTGTTTTGTTTTTAGTCATTTTTATTGTTTGAATTTGCGATTTACTGATAAAAAAACCGTCAACTTTCAAATTTTACTTCTGACCTCAATCGTCCTTCAAGATCTTTGGTGGTCATAAAACCTACTGTAATACTGCACTACCGGTTGTAATGTTTTCCCAATTAATTTACTATTATCATATAACCATTCCCTACAGCTAATATACGTTACAAGTTTGGCAATTGTAAATTCTTATTAGAGTTCCCCTACTTTTTTTTAAAGAGTATATATACATGTATACATTTTTTTTTTTAATACACCAAACACGCTGTTGTTAGATGTGTATGTTGAAAAGCCTTTAAATTTTCATATCATATTTTTTGAACATTTCTAACATCAGCGTGCGTGCCCTGTTTAACGTCTGCTACAATTCACCAGAACACCGAATGAGGCATTCCACAAACAACTTTCAACTTACACATAAAAGATATAATTCATGTGCCAATCTTGAATAATAATAAAACATACTTAACAATTCGCATACTACATTGTAATATAATTTATATATAATATTCAATTCGTAAAAGCCTGTTTGTAATATTAACTTAAACGAATTGACTTTAATATGGTTTTACTGCATAATTACTCAAGGATATTTATTTCAATATAACGTATTTTGTTCATAATTTCTGTAACTTTCGTAACATTTAAAAAATAAATTCATGCATGTGTGCATTATTATTTTTCTTACTGCTATTATTATTGTGTTTTAAGAATGTGGTAAATTTGTTTACGCGTTTCGTAAGCCTAGATGACAATACATAGTTGTGCAATTTGTTATGAATATATGAGCTAAGATAGTCGGCACGAAATATGATAAATTTATAAACAGAAAAACAGAAAAGAAAGAAAAAAAA